>NC_141162.1:100515397-100712897 GCF_053477565.2 Lygodium microphyllum | reverse complement strand
AGGATATCTTCATCACTATCACCTGTCATAATCAAATCATCAACATAAATGACAAGTAGCATAATACCTCTCTGTTTTTCTCACATAAAGTGAGAAATCTACCTTGGAAATCTGAAAGCCAATAGTGACAAGATACTGTCCTATCTTGTCAGACCATGCTCTAGGTGCTTGCTTCAAGCCATACAAGGCTTTCTTCAACCTACAAACAAACTCAGGATGAACAACATGCACATAACCTGGTGGCTGCCCCATATATACCTCTTCTTGCAAATCACCATGCAAGAAGGCATTCTTTACATCCATCTAATGTAAAGACCATTCCTTTGATGTAGCCATAGCAATGACTGCTCTTACGGTTGCCATCCTTGCAACCAGATTGAATGTTTCTTCATAATCAATGCCATATGTTTGTGCATACCCCTTGACTACTAATCTTGCCTTGTATCTGTTCACAGAACCATCTGCATTGTGCTTCACCTTATAAACCCACTTACAACCAATTGCATTCTTATCTTTAGGCAAAGGTACCAATTCCCATGTAGCATTTGCTTCCACGGCATCCATTTCTTCATCCATGGCTTTCTCCCATTTTTCTTTTCCCATGGCTTGCTCAAAAGAAGTGGGTTTTGGTTCCTGTATCACTTTGACTATATAGGCATAGTGAATGGCTGTAAATCCATCATATTTCAACCTATCCACAGGATACCTAGCTCTGGTAGACCTGCGCAAAGTAGGTTCACTCCCAGGTGCTCTCAAAACATCCCTAGTCTTCCTTACTCCAGGTGTAACAATAGAAGGAACACCCAACTCATCATCAATGCTCTGTTCTGAGCCACTGGATTCACCATCCACATAAGAGTGACCTGCATTCACATTAAACATGGGCTGATCTACCTTCTCTTTTCCTTTTCGTGATACCTGCATACCACTATCTGCATTGCTTTGAGAAGATTCTCCTGATCTCAATCTGCCTATCCATGGCGAAGAATGTGAACCACTGCTAGAGGACGCTCCAGGTCCACTAATATCTTGTGACTGCTTCTGTGAATTCTATGCAGCATTACCATTTTGTGCATCTACATTATCAATCACATTTACTGGTTTATACCAGCTACTCATCTCATCAAAAACAACATCTCTACTCACTGTAAACTTACGAGCAGAAGGGTTATAGCATCTATACCCTTTTTGCTGCAAATAGTAACCAATAAAGATGCACTTCTCGGCTTTTGGATCCAACTTGGATCTCAACTCATCTGGCACATGAACATAGGAAATGCATTTTCAAATGAGAAATATCTGATTTCCTACCAGTATACCTCTCCTCCAGAGTCATCCCATGTATTGCTGCAGTGGGAGTCCTGTTCATTATGTAGACTAATGTGGCAACTGCTTCAGCCCAGTAAAAATCTGGCAAGTCTTTTTCGTTGAGCATGGCACGAGATACCTCTCCAATATGCCTGTTTTTCCTTTCTGCAATTCCATTTTGTTGTGGGGTATGACTGTATGAATATTGCTGCTTTATGCCATGCTCCTGCAGAAACCTTGCAAACTCATTTGAGAGGTACTCTTCCCCTCCATCTGACCTTAGGCATTTTATTTGCAGGCTTCAACCATAGCTTGAAGAGTTTTGAAATGCCCAAAAACTTCACTTTTCTTTTTCATAAAATACACCCAAACTTTTCTGCTATAGTCATCAATAAAAGTGACAAAATAATGATAGCCTCCAAGAGATGCAGCTTTAGTAGTCCACACATCAGAGTGGATTAATTCCAATGGCTTCTTACTCTCTTGAACATGTCTAGGAAATGGTTTCCTTGCCTGTTTTCCAAACTGACAGGCTTCATATACCTTATGCATTTCTCCAATCTTGAATTTAGGCAATCTTGCAACAATATTTTGGGCTTGCATTGATTTAAGTCGCTGGACATTAACATGACCAATGCGTTTATGCCAGATATCAATATCTGCAACTACACCGGTCCCATGTGCAAACATTGTTGCACTCAATTTAGGCATGTCTGCATCCAACGTAAACATTCTGCCCTTCTTCTTTCCTTTTGCTATCAAGCGACCTTTATTTTTCATATCCTCAACAAAGCATCCATGAGAATTAAATCTGACCTGCAAGCCTTGCTCAACCATTTGACCAACAGAAACCAGGTTCTTGGTGATATTCGGGACATGAAATACATCCGACAGGTATTTCTTTTTCCCATCCTACATAGACAAAGAAATTTTTCCAATGTGCATAATAGGATGTGCAGTATCATCACCAGTCTCCACAAATCCTAGTTTTGTTATTTTCCTTGCATCATGTATCCATTCTGCATGACCTGTCATGTGGTTTGATGCACCTGAGTCAACATACCACACATCGTTGCTTTCTTCTACACTTGTCACAGAATTGGTCATGTGCTGCACTATAAACAAATGCTCATTTCTATCATCACCCTGTCTACTAGAAGATGCATAATTCCCTTGTTGCAATTTTTCATTTATGATGTCATTCTGCTTTTTATAGCAGTCTTTAGCCATATGACCCATTTTACCATAGTAGTAGCATTCAACATTGATGTTTGCATTTTGGCCTCTTTGCTATCCACCACGACCTCTTTGGCTCCCCCTGCCTCTAGAGTTACCACGTCCTCCTCCATAGGACTGGTTTTCTTGAGTTTGCTACATATTCTAATTTCTACAACGGCCTCCAGATCGGCCTCCTCTACCTCTGTCTCTACATCTTCTAGCATTTGAGTAGAAGACAGCTTCTTTTGAAGTTCCTCCTAAAGAAGATGCACCACCATTTCTCTGCTCCTCAGAAATTAGAAGAGCAATCAACTCCTCAAAATCAGGAAATCTTTCACGGACGGAAATGGATGTTCCGAACTGTGCATAATCCTTTCCTAGACCATTCAAGGTTACAGAAACTAAATCATCATCTTCGACTGGCGACCCAATGGAAGCAAGTGCATCTGCAATCTTCTTCACCTTCATGTGGTAGTCATTGATGCTCATACTTTCTCTTTGCACACTTGCTTGAGCTGCATTTTCCTGGCTTGCGTATTTGTGCTATACATTTTTGACAAAGTATCCCATGCCTCCTTTAGCGTACTTGCATCTTGAATATGCACAATCATAGAGTCTGAAATGCTGATAGACAGCCAGTACATAACTTTCCTGGCTCTCTCATGCCATGCTTTAAATGCCTGCATT
Source organism: Lygodium microphyllum (assembly GCF_053477565.2). Taxonomy (NCBI): domain Eukaryota; kingdom Viridiplantae; phylum Streptophyta; class Polypodiopsida; order Schizaeales; family Lygodiaceae; genus Lygodium; species Lygodium microphyllum. The sequence goes on along the minus strand of NC_141162.1, from coordinate 100,709,684 downwards.
TGCTGTTGATTGGGAACATTAGGAAGAACTGGTTCTTCTTCATTTCCTGCAACGAATTCCCAATATTCTTTTTCCATAAGGAAATTCATCATTCTAAACTTCCATGCTTGGAAGTTGTTCTTATCAAGCTTTTCAGTGACAATCTATGAAAGAGAATCAGACGCCATTACAGAACACTGCAAAAAATTCTGTCACTGCAAAGAACACAGCTTCAGCCTCACAAGGGCAAATTTGCAAAACTGACGAAAGTGGTATTTGACCACACAGTCACTTCCTAGTGACGATTTTGCATCAACAGGCAACAAGGATGATTCTGTAACTCCCAATGTCTCTGCGCAGGCATACGATGCAATTTCTACAGTAACTTTTCACCAACCTCTAGAACAGTGGTCACACAGCATAAAACAGGGCCTTTTCTTGAGTGCGTGCAGAAAACTTCCGCCTCCAAAATAGGCCCTGAAATGGCCTTAAATCAAAAAAGCAGAGCAACCAAGGGCTAAAGGCCTCACCCGCAGCATATACTACCCTCTTGCTACACCGCGAAGGGCGTCTCAATCTGAGACAATGCACTGTTGCACTTTCCGGCTGTGCTACCTGCAGAGACTTGCTCCCAAAACAGAAAAATGAAAGCAACACTGGTCCTCTTACCAGAACACCGCGAACTTGGTTTGCTTTCTTGAGCTCCTTACCACGAACAAGGCTCTGATACCATGTCAAGATTGTGGGAGAGAAGGAAGGAGTCTCACTTGTAGCTTTCTCACTTGCACAATGGGGGAATACACACACAGGTGGAGGGTGAAAACAGTTTTCCTCTTCTTGTTGTGTAAGCCAAAAAGAACTCAAGTACATAGAAATAGAAGAATCCTATATATGGGCCTCAAACCAAACTCAACTAACTAAGGTGGCATACTAACTGAGCCACCAACTAGAGTAGATAAGGATAGCTGTCATCTAGCTATTATTCATGGGCGGTGTACCAACTGCATCTGCAACAACTGACAAGTCGGTGACATAAATGCACAACTGTCACCGTGGCATATCACGAGTGGAGCTCGATATCTCAACATGGCACTGGTCGTAAGTAATGTATTTTCAAATTAATAGATGCTTGCTTTGATTCCTGCATGAGAAAGCTTTAGGCCCATATTATGCCACATGAGAATAGGACATTGAAAGGGATAAACCGCATCGCAAGTATTCAAAGGATTGAATTCTGCAAATGCGCATATCAAGTGAAGTTAATTGTATTTAGATGCTATGCGATGAATTCATAAACAATATATAAGATTTCAAGCATTGTCAACTTCCCGTCCTCACAATAGTAGGTGCGTTTTCATCACTTTGAAGGTATATACTGCAATTTGCATGCCTGAAGGATTGCATGACAAGGAACTTAGTCTAGAAGAGAATCATTTTCGAAGCTCTAGACCTTTGCCCAAGCTCTCGCTAATAGCTCATGTTTGATAGATTGGAATCTTAATGATATGCATAGTTAGCGCAATAACAATCATAAGGGCTAAAACTAAGATGCCTTGGGGTCCATTTGGTAACTACTACCTTCATCAACCCAACTCAAGAATTGGGCTAGATACAAACTGCAATTCCAAGCTTCCAAGGCAAGTGGAAAGCTCTAGGGATTAGAAAACCCTAAGTCGAAGGAAAGACCGATGTTTTTGTACTTGTTGGGAAGAAGGTTGGATTATCGATCAACGTAAGTGACTACTAGGACTTATGTCTTGTACAGTGTTTGAAACCTGAACATATGCCTTAGTTGAAAGAAGGGTGTGTTAAGTAAATTTTACATGGAACCGCTCCTAATTCCAAGGGGGAGAGCAAATACATGATGGAAAGGTTATTGCGATTATGCCTGCAATGTTTGTAAAAGGATATCATTGTTTTTGTTGATTGATCAAACAAGGTCCTAAATGCTTTTGCATTAAACTAATTCTTGGGGTGTGATTTGGATGATTATTCCAAGTGCTTTTGTTTGATGGTAAATGCATGGTAGGGGTCAGTGATGACAAGTTGCCATGGAGAATAAAGGAATGTTTTCTTGGAAGATGATATTAGGTTGATTGCCTTGATTGTGCTCAATTCTTAATTGGATTAATTAAGGAAGGATATTTTGCGTCGGTGAGTCATCTCCAAGGTCACGCTACATTTCAACCCGAGAGGACATTGCTCGATTCACGGGCCAAAGGTCGAGTGGCCAACCATGGAAGTTGTGTATCACTCCTAGGTCGCTTGGGATCAGTGGAGCTCTGGACACCCCTTGCCTCATCCGGAACAGAGTTGTAGACTGCCGTGAGCCTAACGTTTATGGCATTAGAAGATCCTATTCTAGATAAAGGATGGAAATTATGGTGCCATGTGACTTGGACCGGGTACTTCTGTTGGACAAAAGGGATACATAATTTCTCCTATATGGGCAGGAGAGAAATATTAACGTGAAGATAAGTTAAGAAATTTATTTGAACTTGTTTATCAAAGGATTGCTTGCTCTATATTCGTGTCTGTGCCATAAATTACGTGAACAAACTGCATTCCCTAAAAGTCCTAATTAAGGAAGCTGATTTTGAATGTCACACATAAATGTAATAGGACATAATTAGAAAACTAAAGCTATCAAGGGAAGCGGGTGGACGGAACCCTCGATGGGTGTGTTCTATGGCAGGGTGGTCCCAAAGAACTGGGAGGCTTCTCAAAAGGCTTTGTCGTCACTCGTCTCGACTCTTAGGAATTGTTAGGTTAGAACCTTGATTCATGCCGTTTTAGGGGACCGAAATGTGACTATGCCCTAGGGCAGAGAGGTTGAGTGGCGCATCCCTCTCGTTTCCCATTCTCTTTGAACCAAGTGTGGCATGGGTTTGCTTCGGCTTGGGTATCTCTGTGTAAAGTAGGATATCTAGGACCGAACACTAGAATCCTGTCAGGAGACCTTGACCACTAGGAACCTAGATTTCTCAGGTCGATCCTAGTGGGTTCAGCCACCACAAACGTTCAGTTACGAGGCGAACTCGGGAAACCCTAAGCAACAAACCTCAAAACATTCCATGGGACTGCCAGGTAGCGATGCTTAGATTCGTTTCTTGATGGACCGCTAAAACGTGCTTGGACAATCGATAGTAGGCAAGCATGTTACAGTTGGTATCAGAGCGAAACTTCGTAATGATATAGGATTGATTTATGTATGGTTCATAGACATATCTTAAATAGAATAACCTAAGTGGTATGGCTTGATTGTCAGGCACCTTTGCATCCACAAATGCTGACATGCAAGAGAAGAAATTCCTTCTCAAGCAAATTAAGGCACCTGAGCTTGATGGAGAAGGGATAGATGCCACAATCGAGGCAGAGATATGGATTGAGTTGATGGATTGAATTCCCCAAATGCACGTATCAAGAGAAGTTAATTGTATTTAGATGCTATGTGATGAATTCAAAAACAATATATAAGGCTTTAAGCATTTTCAACTTCCCATCCTTGCAATAGTAGGTATGTTTTCGTCACTTTGAAGGTATATACTGCAACTTGCATGCCTGAAGAATTGCATGGCAAGCAACTTAGTCTAGAAGAGAATCATTTTCGAAGCTCTAGACCTTTGCCCACGCTCTCGCTAAATAGCTCATGTTTGGTAGATTGGAATCTTGATGATATGCATAGTTAGCGCAAATAACAATCATAAGGGCTAAAACTAAGATGCCTTGGGGTCCATTTGGTAACTACTATCTTCATCAACCCAACTCAGGAATTGGGCTAGATACAAACTACAATTCCAAGCTTCAAAGGCAAGTGGAGAGCTCTAGGGATTAGAAAACCCTAAGTCGAAGGAAAGACCGATGTTTTTGTACTTGTTGGGAAGAAGGCAGGGTTATCGATCAACGTAAGTGACTACTAGGACTTATGTCTTGTACAGTGTTTGAAACCTTAACATATGCCTTAGTCAAAAGAAGGGTGTGTTAAGTAAATTTTACATGGAACTGCTCCTGATTCCAAGGGGGAAAGCAAATACGCGATGGAAAGGTTATTGTGATTATGCTTGCAATGTTTGTAAAAGGATATCATTGTTTTTGTTGATTGATCAAAAAATGTCCTAAATGCTTTTACATTAAACTAATTGTTGGGGTGTGATTTGGATGATTATTCCAAGTGCTTTTGTTTGATGGTAAATGCATGGTAGGGGTTAGTGATGACAAGTTGCCATGGGGAATAAAGGAATGTTTTCTTGGAAGATAATATTAGGTTGATTGCTTTGATTGTGCTCGATTCTTAATTGGATTAATTAAGGAAGGATATTTTGCGCGGGTGGATCATCTCCAGGTCATGCTGCGTTTCAACTCAAGAGGACACTACTCAATTCACGGGGCGAAGGTCGAGTAATGAAAATGACAACCACCATGAAAGTTGTGTCTTACTCCTAGGTCGCTTGGGGTCAGTGGAGCTTTGGACACCCCTTGCCTAGTTCAGAACGGAGTTGTAGACTGCCGTGAGCCCAATGTCTATGGCATTGGAAGATCCTATTCTAGGCAAAGGATGGAATTTATTGTGCCACGTGACTTGGACTGGGTACTTCTGTTGGATAGAAGGGATACATAATTTCTCCTATATGGGCAGGAGACAAAGATTAACGTGAAGATAAATTAAGGAATTTGTTTGAACTTGTTTGTCAAAGGATTTCTTACATTATATTCGTGTTTGTGGTATAAATTACGCGAACGAACCCCGTTCCCTAAAAGGCCTAATTAAGGAAGCTGATTTTGAATGTCACACATAAATGTGATATGACCTAATTAGAAAACTAAAGCTATCAAGGGAAGCGGGTGGGTGGAACCCCTGACGGGTTCATCCTACGGCAGGGTGGTCCTAGAGAGCTAGGAGGCTTCTCACAAGGTTTTGCCGTCACTCATCTCGACCCTAAGGAATTGTTAGTTTAGAACCTCAATTCATGCCATTTTAGGGGACCCGAATGGGACTATGCCCTACGGGTAGAGAGGTTGAGCGACACATCCCTCTCTTTTTCCATTCTCTTTGAACCAACTGTAGCATGGGTCTACTTTGGCTTGGGTATCTCTGCGTAAAGTAAGATGTCCAGTACCGGACACTAGAATGCTGCCAGGAGACCTTGACCACTAGGAACCCAAATTTCAGGTCGATCCTAGTGGGTTCGGCCGTAAACGTTCCATTGCAACGCGGACTAAGGAAACCCTAGGCGACAAACCCCGAAACATTCCATGGAAGTGCCGGGCAATGACACTGAGATTCGTTTCTCGATGGACCGCTAAAACGTGCTTGGACAGCCGATAGGCGGGTACGTTACACTAAAAAGCTTTAAATTAAAAAAAGCTTTTAAAAATATTTAATTAAAATGAAAGTTTAAATTTAAAAGTTTAATCAGAAAGAGAGAGAGAGGGGAGGGGGGAAGTTTAATCACACACACAGAACCTAGGCCCTACATATGAGAGAGAGGGGGGAGGAGGGAGGAATTTAATTAAAAAGGGGAGGGGGAAAAGAAAGAGAGAGATTATAAGTGAGAGAGAGGGGAGGGGGTTTTAATTTAAAAGAGAGAGAGAGAGAGAGAGAGAGAGAGAGAGAGAGAGAGAGAGAGAGAGAGAGAGAGAGAGAGAGAGAGAAGGAGAGGGGGAAAGGGCTTTTAATTAAAAAGGGGAGGGGGAAGAGAAAAGGAGAGATTACACGTGAGAGAGAAGGGAGGGGAGAGGGTTTTAATTGAAAAATGGAGGTTTGGAAAAGGGGGTAGGTTTGTGAAGCCCTCTAGAGATTTGCGAGTCTTTCTGAACCTACAATGAAAAGAATATTGGAAAGATTTTTACATGGCAGTGTTCTTCCTAACTCACACAGTGTTCTCCATCTCATCTCTCACATGTAAATGGATTAGTAAGAAGAGAGCCTATCATCTTCTCTTATAATCATTTCCTTGTTTTTCTGCACACACTACTAGGAATGCATGCATGCTCCCACTCAACTAATAGCATGCATTTAGATTGCATGCGTGCTACCTTACAATTTTTAGCTTAACCTAAACTTTAAACATACAACTTTAAACTTGGTCAGTATTTTCTAATGTCTCCTATGTTGCAAAAACAAGGGACGAACTTGAAAGAAAGTTAAAAGTGACATAAATATTGTTGATTGCAATGGCTTCCTTCACTACAGTTGAGTAGAACATCAATGAAAAGGCAAGTTAGTGATAGTGACATGCTATCAGATATTAGAGGTGGGCAATGAAATTAGTGGACATACTTGATGGACTTGCAATGGATATGGAAAGTGCAACCATCCATGGCTGCTCCATTTTGTAGTGAAAACCTCACATGCACCACCCTCAAACTACTAAGTTGGATCAAGTCTATGCATGTCCTTTGATGTTTGCACATGCTTTGATTAAGCACCAAGTCTTGAGGTGTTATTCTTAGATTTTTTAGCATGTCTATTTATCTTATTAGAAAATAAGAGAACATAGCCCCTCCCTTTTTTTAGGGAAAATTGTAATGTTGGGCCTTGTGCAGTCAAGTAGCTTTACATATATCTTTTCTATAATTTTTTGATGAATGATTTTTGCCAGAAAAATTTCCAGGTTCTTCTCTATTTTAAAATACCCCCTCCCTTTTTTAGGAGTAGTTGTTCAGCAATAAAGTTGTTGTAGCACTTTCTATATTAAAAATAAAAAATTTTAATCTATTAAAGTATGAATTTTGTTGTAGTCAAGTTATTGTAACGCTTTCTATATTTTAATTTTTAAAAGCATATGAATTTTGTTAGAAAAAGTTTTCTTATTTTTAAATTTAGATGGCTTGTGATGAATTTCGTACTTTAACACTTTTTACATTTAAATTTTAAAATCATGAATTTCATCAAAAATTGTTTTTCTAATTTTAAATCCTAGTTTTTAGATTTTTAGATTTAGATGGCTTGGAGGTTTTCGACGCCTACCATGTAAGATTGGTATCGACTTAGGTGGATTCGTGGATTATAAGTTTATTGGATTTGATATTGTGCAAAATAGGAAAGGTTTTTTTAAAAACATTTTTCAAAGAAAATAATTTGAGGCAACATTTCATTTGCCATGCAAGTTTGGCGGGAGGCTTAGGAAATTTCTGTAGGGTTGGTGGGAGGTTTAGGGGATTTCTCAATTATAATGTACTAGAGAAATGTAGATATAGATTTATTCACGTCCAACAATAATAAGCTTGCTTAGAGCTAGATTATGTCTATAAAAGAATATATATATATATATATATATATTTACTATTAGTTAAGGAGAGGTGGGGGGCGGGTGCCACGTGGCAGCCCCCCACCTCCCCCACAAGAAAAAAAAGAGAACGCGGGGGCGTGGCACCCGCCCTCCGCCCGCAAAAATAGCGCCCGCCCCAGCACGAAGCACCGGGCTGAGTCTAGGCGCGGAGCGCCTATTATATATTTAATCAGATAACAAATGAGCAATGTTATCTCTCTTATTGCTGGTCCTGCCACATGGCAGATTTTTGGTCTTCCACGTGGACCCACTGGGAGCCTCGAGTGAAAACACTCCTCAGACATTTTGTTACACAAAAATTCTGATTCTGGTGGCGATGAAGCTTCCATGGCTGTCGTGCCCTTGTCTGCTCAATATTTCTGACAAAACTATCAATCCCCGACCCTAGCGTCTTACCTTATACCTTTTCTTTCCATCTTCCTCGTGCAGCCATAGCTGACCATTCAATTCGATAGCCTACCACCCCTCGACCAAACAAGTTTCCTATGGGCGTGGCACAACTCTGATGCAATGGCTGCCTCCACTAGATCCCTCGAAGCAGCTGCGGAACCTTCGTCTTCGTCTTCTGCACTGGCCCCCACGCATAATTATCGTGCATCATCCTTCTTTGCAAGAACCATCAATGTCGCATCAGCGTGGTCTGGAGGAACTCATATAAACTCTCAGCCATCTGCAAGGGTGCAGGTAGATGTTGAGTTGTTACTGTCACCATAACCATCGTCGTCGTCATCATTCTGTCTTAGATAATGGTCTATTTGAAAGAGGAACTGTACGAATATAGAGGCTTTCTTTCTTATCATTCTGCAAGTATAAATTTCAAGCATTCTTCAAGGACTCCGGTAGATGTAGCGATGGTGTATTTGAACGATGCACTGTATGAATGTAGTCGCTTTCTTTCTTATCATTGTCTGCAAGTCTTAATTTCCAGCATTCTTCAAGGATGCAGGTAGATGTAGAGGCTTTATCATCATCATTGTCATGCTCGCCATCATCATTATCGTCAGCATCATCAATTTGTGGTACAAAACATAGGTCTTTATTGCATCCTGGAGGAAGGATCAGAAATCTAGGGACATTCTCATCCTTATTCCCAAGGACCCAAACGAGGACAGAGCCCTATGTCAGGACACACACACTGACTGAGCAGTACCCAGCATCACTCTCAGTGTGGATGGAACTGAATGGAGAGCGGTCTCTGCTCTCTCCAGGAGTTATGGACGGTGAGATTTTGGGTAGCCTCAATGCAAGCCCGATGGTAGCTCCACTTCCATCTTCACGTGTTATGCAGTTGAAGCAGGAAAGTTCAGAAAGAGACAATTTTTATGTAAATATGGGTTCTGCAGTCCGCACACTCCGTGAAGAAATGCCAGTTTTGTTCTACAAGGATCTCAGTTACGACATTTATAGGTTAGCACTTTTCTTCCTTTAAGTTTACCTTTATAGATTTAGTAAAGTTTGAATCATGTCCAGCAATGCTGAAAACCAGAGTCTTCCTTCCTGTAAGCATAACTTAATGAAAATTCGTATGCATAATTGGGGCTTCATGCATGCAATCATGGTAAGATATTTTTGAGGATCCTGGAATGAATCAATGTGATTACGTCCAGTATTGCAGAGACTCAAGCACTGGCCTGCTAATTAAGCACCAGAAATTGAGAGTTTCTTCAGTGACCAAGCAAATGGTACAGGCTAGGGCCGCCTGAGATGCACATGCACCCTGGCAAAAGGGCTGTGGATGGCTGCCTCTTTGGGAGGCTACTTTGTACAATGTATTTCTTTCAAAGTTCTAACTTTCAAATATGCTTCTTCTCGTACCAAACAGTATTGCCCAAAGGTATGAAGGGGATTCTTGGCTCTCCCTCATCCTCTTTGTGTTTTCTAGCAACTTATTCAAATCACCTTTAAGGAACTGAATAACATCCAGTGGTAGGTTTCCTGAGTCTTTCTTGGGGCTGTCCATTGTTGCTCAATTACATGCATACATCTCATTGTCCTACTATTGCAGCCACAGTTCCCAATAGAATCTGCCGTTTCTGTCCTAGCAGTTGCCTATGGCAAGTTTGGAATGGGATTTAGACTTCCACCAAGCCAATGGTAAGGAAGAGTATAGGCGGGGTCTGCAAGGATATATATGCAAACAAGGAAGAGTCTAGGTGGGGCCCCCAAGATTCTATGCAAACAAGGAGAAGCGGACATAGTAAATTGTTTCAAATGCTACATGGCAGGACACAAAGCAAATACATGTCCCCGTCAAAGGAAATCGCCTGTATCTACATCAGTCTGCCAGACTGGACTCTCTTGCCTATGTGGAGATAAACCCTTGTGACAACCTTCCTTGACATGCTCATAACTACCTTCAAACTTTGATAGATCAAGTAGAGCCCGCCTCCCAAGCTGGCCACTCTTTGAGTGCACTCATCAGGCTATTGCCCATTGATTCCCAAGTGACTGGCTCTCTCTCAACCTTATTCTAGAGCTCTAGTCTTAAGCCATCTCCCTATGGAGGCTCTACAAATTGTTGAGAGTTTGCAAAGGAAGCTGGAGTGGGGACAGTTCTTGGGGTAGCAGTGAAGATCCATCTTAAGGATCGTTTCCAGTTTCTGTGAGCAGCTTTTGTACTGCAAATCAATTTTATCCACACCTCTTTCCACTTTATGTGGAATGATGGTTTGTCAAGCCAGTCACACTTGGAAGAAACTTGATCCCTCTGAACCAAATCATGAAATGATCAAGTTTGGCCGATGTAACTATGCCTTACAAGAGTTGAAAAACACTACCATGAACGAATGCAATAGGATCTGGCAAGGACCTAGCTGATAGCAAGGGGGAGGCAAGTGTACATATCATGGTTTTTGGGATACCATTCTTATTGATCTTGTGTAACCAAAAAAGCCATAATTTGTTTACATGAAAGGATCTGCATGGTATAAATGCGTTAGTTGGAACTCATTGTTTATAAAGAACTTTCACATGTATTATTCAACCGCTTCACTTGGCATTTTGTTGGGAACTTGCCCAAAAGTGAAACGTTTCAGGGGTGAAACATTTCGAGGTTGCTTGGTACAGGCAATCTATTTGAGTACATTGCATTTTCAAGTTGGAGCACTCTCTTTCAGTTGGCCGACATGATTTAATTGCTTCATTTCTGCCTATTTATAGGCCACCTCTCCTCCTAGTCGTCATCATTTGATACATGCACAATGCATCTTGTCGGAGAGAGGGAGATTGGGAGCACTCTGCTGGTTGTTTGCACGGCCCATATCTTTGTACACCTTTGTGCTTTGGTATATGGATTCTGTTTCCAGAGTTCAATATTTCTAAGTCCATGTGTTTTTGTTCTTGTGTTCAATCCTCTGTATTTACAACTACTTTATCTTTAAGATTCCATTGCTTCACATTCATTTGGCATGATATTAGAGCCCAAGCATCTTGGTTTTGGTTCTATTCGCTTTTGTTGACTGCTGTTTCAGGTCTGATCTACTCTTTTTGACTGCTGCAAACTTTGCATTTTGCTGCAATTGACATTTGGCTGGCCTGGGTGCATCATTCGACAGCTGGGCTGTAGATTCAGCTGCTGGGTGGCCTATCTACCTGCATTTTTCAATGCTGCACTGCATTTTTCAATGCTGTACCATGCATTTTGACAGCTGCACCCTGTTTTTGATCAGTCCACCCATCATTTCAGTCAGCTGCTGCTGATGTTTTCATCAACTTTTGCAGCTGTTTTTACCTTTTTTTTTGCAAGCATCTACATGTTTATACCTGTCTCCATCTTTTTTGCACTTTTTTTTCAGCCTGGTATGCACATCTGAGGGAAAGCGCATGTTGATTGCTGCACCTTTGTTCACCACACTCACTCCATATCATTTTTCTCTATATTGTCTCCAAGTTGGTATTTCTTGGTTGAATTGTTGAACTCTCTTTGGTATTAGGCTTACTCCAATGCTAGAGACAAAGTCTGAGCGGGTGGTGGTGGTGGGGTATGCTAGCCTTATTCATATGCAAGTGTGGTGAACCTTGAGCATGGCTTTCTATAGGGAGTGATGAAGTCTGGTATATACAAATCTAGGAGCTGGTTTGCCCTTTGGGTTCACTTTGGGAGGTGAGGTAGAGAGCAGTCTTGGCTCCTAGTCTATTCCTATGTGAGGGGATACTTTGGTAGTCTAGGCAAGGGTGGGGAATCCGTAGTCATGGTGTGCTTTGTGTGGAGCTACTCTATGACAAACATCTAGATTCAATTAAATCTACTCTTTGTGGTCAAGGATTGGTATGATCAGCATCAACCTAAGCGTTTTTTTGAGGCACCTTGGTGGTGGCTTGATCACCCACTATTCCGTATCCATGGTCCCAACAACTGAGTGTCATTTTGTATTTACTATGGTGAGTTTTTCATCATTATATATTTTATCATATTTGTCACTTGTGAATTGAGAGAGGGTGTTAACATTTTGTACATCATGGTTGTCTGAGTAGTCTATTTGAGTGTATTGCTGTCTGAGTACAGCAGTTTCTGGCATTCCTGGCAGTAGGCGACAGCTCGGGGGGCAGATTTGTCAGATGGTAGGCAGAATTCAGCCATTTTCCACGTATTTCGCATGTGGAAATCAGAAATTCCTCTCTTCTAGGACTCTCTTACCTTCTCTAGTCAATTCTTAGAAGATCTCAGCATTTCCCAGCCATTTGGATCAGATCTCAGCTGGATTTGGCAGATATCAAGAGGAATATTGTTGTGAACTCTAATTTACAGTAGTAATTAGGGTTCAATAGCCAACTCAGAACCCATGCCATCAGTAGAAGGCATCACACATTGAATTCAGCACCTAAAACTTGTGGAATCGTCAGGGAATTTAGATGCCAACCTATCCATTGTGAATTTGGGGCAACATGTGGCCAGTTGGGTTCCATTAGAGCAAGTACAGGGGGAAATTCAAGGGGCGATTGGCCCAATTTGTTTGCTGATTGTTGGTAGCCATACTTCATCATTTTTGAAACTTTTTTTATGAAAATGAAGCTTATCTGATGCTCTATCAAAACCCTATGCTAATCGTCCAGGTCGCTGCTGATTCATGACGCGCTGAGCTGGAGAACGTGAACGGGTGCAAATTTAGCAGCGATCACGAATTTTCGTAATGTCGGGCTGGTTGAGTAGTAATGTTGGTGTTTGATGTGCCACAGAGAAGCCTTATGAGTCAGGAAAGAAGTCCACATAAGAAAGCACGGAGAGATATAGCTTCTGTTGAGAGATGCAGGAGCTCCAAGGTGGGTATGTCCTGTAGGTCATAGTTGCAAGCTATGGCAGTGACTGAGAATTTTGACAATGCTGAGCCTATGGTTGCATGATATTAGTGATTGAGGTCACAAGAAGAAGTTTTGGAAGTAGGGGAATAGTTTTCCAGAAGAAAGCTCCAAGAGATTTGACCTGTGGACTGAGATATAAGAGCCTTAAGCTGTCAGGGTGTTGCTGGCTATGGTTGCAAAGGAAGCTCTAGTGAAGAAAGAGTTGAGAGATGAAGTCATGGGTTGGAATTGAGCTGAGCAGTCCTGAAAAGGGACTGAGAGAGATCAGAGAAGAGCTAAGTTGAGTTGAGCCATGCCCAAATGGGCTTTGATACCATGTGGAAATGTGCGGGATCTAGAGCATGGCAAATGCGGAAGCTATGGAGGTTGGAAGAGAAAGAGTGAGTTCATGAAGACACTGACATGATTGACTGTTACACAAGTGAATTAGGTTCCAAGATGGAAGCTTGGACTCATAAACAGAATCTTGTGTATTGACCGACAATGACACAGAGACTTTACTGAAGGACATAAGTACTATGACATTGCATTAGAAAAGAGAGCAAGTACAATGCTTTATAGAAAATTGGATGATAGGACTTCTCCTACTGTGCATATAGGATTCTAGTCCTGAGCCCTCACTGCTCCTTACAAAGAGATTGAAGTATGTGTGATTGCAAATATCTCAACAATCAGTAGTTTTTACTCATAACTGTACATAACCATAAATGGGTTGTAGCTAGTAGTTGACTACTTAGCACTATCATAAGCAAACTCAATTTGAGGAAGATAACACTCCCAATCAGATTGCATATGGGAAATATATGTATGTAGTATATCCTCCATGGTTTAATTGGTCTTTTCGATTTGTCTCTTGGTTTCAAGTTGCTTTGAAGACAACATGGACAATCGAGTTTTCAGTCTTTGGAATACCATTTGTCAGAAATGACTAGAATCCCAATCACTCACTATTTTGTCGGGCAAACCATTAAGTTTATAAAGATATTCATTTTGATACAAGGGCTAGGTATCATTATATCCATGCTTAGATTGTCGAGGCTTTGCATCTACCAAATGAGAGGTTTAGAACACTAGAAATGTTAGGTGTTGCTTTTCAAGGAATGGACTTTGAAGTTACTTCCATCATGGGAAACTATGAATTGAGATAGGAGATTATGTAGATCACAAGAGTTTTGTCATGGAAGATCTTGGTCATTATGATGTTATATTAGGAATACATTGGCATAGAAGAATAGATGAAGCCATTATTTGGAATCAAAATAAGTTTAGATTCCCTTGCAAGGGTAAAAATGTATCTTTTAATGTGGGAATGGAAGGAAACTCTATTCCCATCTTATCCCATGTATAATTTGTAAAGTAATGAAAATTTCTATTTTCTCGTGCTTGATTTTTGTTAAAGATTCTAACAAAGAGTCTAGAATTGAAGAGTCCATCTCAAATATGAATGAGAACCAAATGAGTTTCTTAAAGGAGTATGAAGATTGTTTTGCAGACACTTTACGTGATGAGTTATCACTAAGTATTTAGCCGGATTGACTTGAAGACTTGCTATCATTAGATAATGATTGCTCCTCAAGATATTCATAAAACAACATGTAGGATAACTTTTGGTTTGTATGGGTTTCTTGTGCTACCATTCGGTCTCACTAATGCTCATGCAACCTTTAATAGAATGATGGAAAGAATCTTTAGAGCACATCAAAAGTTTTTAGGTACTTTCTTTGATGATATCATGGTTTATTTAAAAGATGAAAAAGAGCATAAGAAACTCTTGAAAATAGTGTTTCAAGAACTCCGCAAACACAAACTTTACATGAATGAAAAAAAGAGTTAAATTTTCTTTGAAGAGATTCACTACTTGGGCCATATTGTATTCAAAGATGGAATTAGGATGGATATAAAATAAGCAAAGGCTATTGTAAAATGGCCAAAATTGACTTATGTTTATGAAGTTTGAAGTTTCTTGAGATTATGCTCTTATTACAAGAGATTTATTAAATGGTTTGTAGTAGTATGACTTAACGAAGAAAGTAGTGGCATTCCAGTGGACCAAACTAGAGGAGGCTTTTGAAGCTCTAAAGTTTCATACTAGCAAAGGACATGTTTTTATTATATCTAATTTGTCGAGACATTTCTTTATGGAATGTGATGCTTTAGGAGACTGCATTAGTGTAGTCTTAAAGTAGGAAGGACATGTAGTTGCTTATGCAAGTAGAAGGTTGCAAAATGTAGAAAAGAATGCTACTATCTATGAAAAGGAGTTAATGGCCATCATTCAAGCTTAAAAGATTGGAGACAGTATCTTTTAAGTAAATAATATATTATCAAGATGGACCATGATAATTTAAGACATTTCTCAACCGACTAAATATTTTTGAAAAATATATTCAATGGGCCAATTATTTAGCTCAATTTAACTTTCAAATACTGCATATTTCTAGAAACCAGAATAAGGTAACTGACGCCTTGTCAAGAAGACCTCAGATTCATACAGTGTCCATGATTCATCATACAGATTTTACTAGTATGAGGGACATGTATGTTTTTGATGAAGATTTTAAATCATTTGGGAGAGTTTACAACTTGGTAAAAGAGAAAACTTCTATGTTATCAAATATGGATTTCTTTTGATGGAGAATAAGTAATGTGTTACTAAAGGTTTAAGGCCTAAAGTAATAGAAGATTGTCATGTAGGCTCCTTATATATCTCATTGTGGTATTTTAGCCACAACCAAGATACTTAAAATGTGTTTCTTTTGGCTAAGTCTTTGATGAGACATCGAACAATTTAAACGTACAAAGCTTTTGCAACCGTTACCAATTTTGAGCCAACCTTGAAAAAGCATTGCTATGGATTTTATTTTCGGCTTGCAAAAAAAAAACATACAGCAATGATGGCATATGGACTATTAACATGTTTAGCAAATATGCTTATTTCATTTTAGTTAAAAAGACTATCATGTCTCAATATATGATTAGAATATTTAATCAACATATCTATAAGTAGCATGGGTTACTACAATCCATCGTGGGTGATAGAGCTCCACGAACCACTAGTCTCTTTTGGCAAGCTCTTTTTGAAAATTTGGGTACAAAGCTTACTTTTTTTTCTTCCTATCATCCTCAAATAGATGGTTAAATTAAGATAGTTAATCTCACAATATTGGATATGTTGAATGACTATTACTGTGAAGCCAACCAACAATGGGAAAAGCATTTATCTTTGGTAGAGTATGCCTATAACAACACAATTTATACTCCTACAAGCAAAGCACCTTTTGAGATCATATATGGAAAACCACTCTTACTATCTATTCTCAAAACAAAGGATAAGATATTTCATGTCAATGAGTTCTTGCATGATATGGATACAGCTTTTGTTCAAGTTAGATTAGCTATTAAAAAATCTTTAGAAAAACATAAGAAGGTAGTAGACAAGCATAGAAGGAACTTGATTTTACAAAAAGAAGATTGGGTGTGGCTGAATTTGACAAAGTTGGTCTAAGAAGCCTTAGCAAGCCTTCATCCGAAGTCACTAAGCTCCTATCGAGAAATCATGGGCCATTTCAAGTCATTGAAAAGATTAATGATATTTGTTATATGTTACAACTTTCAGAGCATTGGAGAATTCACTATGCTTTTCACATCCATCTTTTGAAGCCTTATGAAGGGCCTCTACCGTTAGAAACTAAAATAGAGGATCCACCTAAAGTAGATGAATAGGAGGAGGTACTTCAAGTAGAGCTAATAGTGTTTTATATGATGTTTATGTACTTTGAAAGGCAATTTGTATTATTTAAGTATCTCAAAATATGATTAAATATTCTTCTTTCTATTTAAGGGTTGTGAATGGCCAAAACACTCTATAATTATACTTGGGTTGTCATTGATGAGATGCCCAAGAGAAATTAAAAGTTTAGTTAAGCTATCGGATTGACCAGAAAGCTCAGATGACTAAGACTTTTACACTTAGATAGTCACATTGACTAGAAGTCTATATAATGAGTGGTTTTAGAAAGTAAAACTAGATGCTTATGATCAAAGAAATAAACCATAAACCCGTGAATCTATATAATGAAGCTTGCTAGAAGCTAAATTGAGCGTCTCCTAGTATTTAGAAGGTTACTATTTTTGAAAATTGCTTAAATGGAAAATTTGTTTGTATCAAAGGCTTTGGAATTTCGCAATATGTACCTTGACAAGCTCAATGCCTTTGCTGTCAAGTACATCCCTAATGATGTGATACTTCACTTGTATGTGCTTTGTCTTTGCATGAAAGACAGGATTCCGTGCTAGCATGATAGCACTTTGACTGCTACAGTGGAGGATAGGAACCTCTGTAATCCCAAGCTCTCTCACTAGACGTAAGAGCCATAAAGCCTCTTTGCATACCTCTGTGGCAGCCACATATTCTGTCTCTGTAGTAGACAGTGCAACACACTTTTGCAGCCTAGATATCCAAGAGATTGCTCCTCCTGTGAATATAAACACATATCCTAAAGTAGATTTTCTTTAGTCAGGATGGCTAGCTTAGTCTGCATCTATGAAACCAACAACATATGACTTCTGCTTACCAAAGCAGATACACAAATTCTTTGTGCCCTTAAGGTATCTCATGATACCCGTCACTACTTTCCAATGCTTTTTGCCAAGATATGCCATGTATTTGCTAACTACTCCCACCGCAAATGCAATGTCAGGACGTGTAGCAACCATAGCATACATCAAGCTAGTAATAGCTGAAGCATAGGATATCTTAGCCATTTCAACCTTCCAATCATCTGATGTAGGGCTGTTATCTGAATTAAGTTTCACATATGGAGGCAATGGTACACTTATAGCTTTCTCCCCCTCCATATTGAAACGTTGCAGAACTTTGGTAATATTGTAACCAGCCTTCCTTTTATGGATAGGTGGTAAATCCTTGATTACAACTTAATTATAGTAGCAAACAATTAATGCAAATCTGAAAATATAAATTTACCTACTGATCTTGGACAATGCACACCCGATTGGCCCCAAAATTGGTGCCCCTTTCGGTATTTCTTTAGCTTTATTGAAGAAAAAGGTGATTTACAATGGGATTCTCCTGATCCCCTTTGCAATCCAAACTTCCCTTGCTGTCCAAAGTGACCAGCAAGTCTTCAATCTGATTTGCTCCTTGATTCCGGGACTTAATTGGCCTTCACCCATTTCATAGACGATGGAAATGTCCCAAATTCATGGCTAGCTAGTCTTCCACTTGAATTTAGCTGAAATTCACATTCAGCCCTGAAAAATCCAAGTCTTGGAGCTTTCAATTTTTTGGCATGCTTCTCGAGGCTGTTGCTAAACCCTAATTTCTACTGTAAATTAGGATTTACAGCAAAGAAATTTGCAAATTCTCAGCCTCCAAGGGTCCAAATGCTAAGAACTTCGGAGCAAGGCTGTGAAATGATTGGGAGATGAGAGAGAAAGCTATAGAGAGAAAAAATTCAGAGTTTTGTCGTGAAGAATGACTGAAAATCAGTCATATGCAGCTGCTGCCCTGGCACAATAGTATGTAGATGCAAAGAACTGAAGAAAATCAGTCGTTTACTACTACTGCCCTGTCTCAATAGCCTGTAGATATTGTCACCTGCTGTTGATTGGTCTTCTCTAGCCCCTGGCTGCCTCAGAAGATCCTCAAATGGGTGCAAATCAGACAAGCAACATCTCCTCCCTCTCTCTTGCAGACTGAATTTATAAAAATGCCTCTCCAGTCTCTAAAGACGTTTTTCAGTCTTGCATGGGCATTTTTGACAAGTGGTAGTCTTTTCAAATGGTTTTTTCAACTTTTTCTATAATTAAATATTAATTTTCAAGCTTTAAATACTGAAAATTAATCTAACAATTATTTTGGTGCCCTGAAAAATAATATGACTGACCAATAATTAAATTGGCTAGGCAACTTCCATTTCTGAGTGTCTCTGCGCCATCTTTGACCATCAGATTGTCGTTAGGTACCATTAAACGCCACTTCTCTAGTGTCATCAACTGACACTTATGGCCAAATGGATGACCTAGGCCAACAACTGGCACAAGATACCACCAAGTACCCACGCAGCATAACTTATAGTAACTTTTGCCTTTGACATCCCGTGATTTCTTCGGGTCTCGGGCTTGTAATTTTACTTTAACCCCAATTGCACATAACATGTGCAACATTTAATCATGTGATTAAAAATTAATTCACATGTTAAGTGAGGTTTCAAAAATACATATCCTCATGACAAATATACTCTTACTGTAACAGATAAAGAAGACCCTTTGATCTATCTTTGAGTATACACATGTCAAGAATGTGATTTGCCTCACCGAGATCTTTCATATCAAAGCTATTGTGTAGACTCTGCTTCAAGGAGTCCAAGGCATGAATATCCTTGTCTGCAATTAGCATGTCATCCACATTCAATACCAAAAGAATAAGGCTACCCTCTATTGCCTTTTTGGTATATAAGCAGTGATCAACTTGAGAACGATGAAATTCCCGAGATTGCACGAATGTATCAAATTTGTGATACCATTCGCATGGTGCCTGCTTCAGCCCATAGAGACTTTTGTTGAGTTTACATACCATGTGCTCTTTTCTCTTTGCAACAAAACCGTCAAGCTATTGCATATAGATTTCCTCATGTAGATTACCATGTAAGAAAGTGGTTTTTACATGCATCTGTATGAGTTCCATGCCCTTAGATGCAACGTAGCCCAAGATGGTTCACAAAGTAGTCATTTTGACTATAGGAGAAAAGATTTCATCAAAATCAATTCCATGTTCTTGCTTGTACCCTTTAGCAACCAAGCATGCCTTATACTTCGGCAACGAACCAGAAGTAACTTTCATTTTGTAAACCCTTTTTGCAAGGTAGCACTTTTTGTCCTATTGGCAAAAGTACCAAATCCGAAGTGCCATTCTTCATGAGAGATTCCATCTTTTATAGCATTGTTTTTTACCATTTTTTACTATCTTGTCTGTCTATTGCTTCCTGGAAGCATGACGGTTCACCACAATCTATTAACATGACATAATCAGCCACATAGTTTACTCCAGGAACAAATCTACTGTAACGTGTCCACCTGTTCTCTTCAGGACATGTCTTAGCAGTCCATCGGAAAGGAGATCTAGAAAGCTCCGCTCGGAACTCCCATGGAATGTTATGGGGTTTGCGATCCAGGACTTTCCACGTCTGCCACGTAGTGGAAGTATTCTGGCCGTTCCCACTTAGGACCGACCTGAATCAGGGTTTCCCCTAATGGTCATTTCCTAAACTGCAACTAGTGTCGAACCCCGAGCGAACTACTTTATGCGGAAATGCCAGGGCCGAAGTGGATTTATGTTGCACTTGGTTCAAGGAGAATGGGAAATGAGAGGGATGCAAGGCTCGACCTCTTTGCCATAAGGCATAGTCCCATTCCGTTCCCTTAAAATAGCGTAAACCGGGATTATTGTAACTTAGACTCTAGATCAGCGCCCTTGCTGTTCGTGTCCTTTGAAACGATCTTCTTGTTGTCATTTATGATTGAGAAAAGTTTTCTGGCCAACCGGGACCACCCCTCCGTAGGACGGACCCATGGCTACATCCACACCGCACTTTCCTCAGGTTGTTTTAGTTGTCTAATTACCTATCACATTTAGTTAGACATGCATCAAATAGCTTCCTTAATTAGTTCGTTAGGCACCGGTTCCTTTACGTAATCATAGCACTTGACATAGAAAAGCAGTGTCAAACAAGTTCCTTTTCAACAGGTTATTATATTTATCTTTGAAATACATTTATAAAGTCCAGCCCGTAGGCTTATCCATAATCCGCCCCGAAGGCTATTCAGCAATCCACAGGGATTACTAATCGAAGATTCCGCCCGTAGACTAGTATGCGGGCCTCGAGATCCAATCTCGAGTCACGTTGGCCTCTTGTGCAGGGCCCAGAAGGCGAGGGATTTACGGCCAGAGTCCCCCCTGACACCCAAGCGTCGTCCTGCTCCAAGTAGCACTCAACGGAGAGACCTCTCGCAGCGGGTTCAGTCCACCTTCCCGGCATGGTTAACAACCCCCTTGGTTAGGGTCAGGCAGACAGTCGGGGCTAACTGAGGCTGCCTCTCCCTTCAGGCCTTCAACCTGAAGCATTAGATATCTTTTCATCCTTTAATTCTTTGAGCAAACAAAGCAAACAGTGCTCTCTAAATTGCTACAAGCACAATCATTTCTAGTGGTCGTTATTTTGGCCAACTGCTAAGGAGTGAATCCTTCTCTCCGAATGCATCCAGCATTCGATTCGAGATCAATTGCGACTCGGCAAGATTCCCAAGGGTTTGTTTGTTAACCTGTATGTCCTTGGGTTAGGGCCGTACCCTATTAACCCAACTTAACCAATACCTTAAGTTCTATTAACAGTAAATTTGTTGCTCCAAATTATTGATTGGTCCATTGCTTCCAAGCAAATATCTAATCCCTTTATCTTGGTCACTTTTCCCAAGAAAGGTACTATATCAGGACAACTACTCATCCTCTTGCAAGATAGACTTGCGCAAGAATCTGCCAATTTCATTGCGAGGATTTGGCCATTCCCTTGTGATCAAATCATAAGATCATGCGACTTTGCAACATGTTGCACCAATGTTGCATCTAATCCATGGGACTATTTAACCCATCAAACGGCATCTTCTAATCACGGAATCATGATTAGATAGAAAACAGGTTTAGGGTGTCTTCATAACAATCCGTTCCTGATTGCACTCGGCTGACATTGTCGGTCCTAGGGTTCCAAATTCAAACAGAGTTTCATCCTTTTAGCGAGCGATCCTTAGGGTAAAAACCCTAGATCGTCTCTCGCAAGTATGTCCTATTGTTCCTACATTCCGTGAATGTGGATAAGTCTTTAGGATATGAGAGTTTCAGCTTGGAAATAAGAGCGACTAGGTCACGTCCTCAACGTGCTAAACCCTAGTTAGCACTTCGGGATATGTTGCATCGATTTAACCCTTCCTAAGCGATTCCTTCACGGTTTTAGGTGTTTAGGGTAAACCAATTTACTTGTCTATTCTTGAAGATATTTACGATACCATTCTCGTAATCACATGATTGATTGTCTACGTATGATTAGATTTAGAACCCCTAGCTTTACCGGCTAAGCTCCAAGCGTATGTTAAGTTACGACACAATTTCTATTGATCCTTCTGGAACATGCATTCAAGATTCAAGCTACTAAGCTTTAGGGTTTTATGTTTGAACCATGCAGCCTTTTCTAACAACTACGCAGTTGAAACGAGATTTATGCCAATTGCCTAGAGTTTAATCTTCTTCATGCAGTCCTAGAATCATTTCCATACCTTGCAGATTCCTATTGTTGTTAGCCATCTTCTTTAATGAATCATTGCGAAGAAAGAGGTGTCTAAGAATGCAACATGCAATTTATCTTTCCATGCATAATCGAAGTGTACAACAATAAGTTCGACTTTGTAATGATAGTCATTAGTTGATCTAGATTCATTACCTTGCAATGCATAAAATCCACTTACTAAGAATGCATAGGGATCTTATGCTCTTTTTTCATTCGTTTATTTGAAAAATACAAATGACCGATTCTTTGATTGTGAGTTCTTTCCTTTAAAATAGCCAAAAGTGCATCCTAATTCCATAAATTATTCATCCACAATTGCAATATTTCGTCGTAAACCAAAATTAGGAAGAAAACCTGGACTTGTGGATTCGGTGAAATGTCCACATGAATGCTAGGAGATGATCCTTCTGCGGTTGCGCCTTGTGTCTTTTTAGGGGCCATCGCGAATTCGATCTCCTTGCCTTGGCCTGCAGACTTATGATCTTGGCCCGTCTCCTTCGCACTCGCAATTTTCTTTGAGAATCGGCTTCCTTGACCGATGCTCCGTCTTGTGGAATTGGGCTTTGGAAGACCTTATAGGCTTCCTCCTCGAAGCTTTAAGAGGGGAAAGAAATTTGGGCTTTCGGAGGGTTCAAAAGGGAAGGGCCTTTTAATTCGATTTAGAAAAATAGGCTTGTGGGAGTTGCAATAGGAAGGATGGTTTTGAATCCAGCGGTTAGAGTGAAATTAAGGAGAACCAATGAAAAGAGGGTTTAAAACTTGCTAATACGGCTTGAGTGGGAATGTCATGGGAGTTTTTTAAAGAACTTGTGTGCGGGGAAAATCCGCGGAAGGGTTAAAAATGGCTTTGTGGAATGCAAGGAGAGGATTTAAAAGGAAACGGGGGTTAAATTGCCTTGTGAAAATGCTATGAAAAGGGCTTAAAAACCGGGGCTAGGTGATTTTTGAGGAAACCAAGGGCCGAAAGGGTTTAATTTCCGGGGATGTAAGGGGAGAAAAGGGGCTTAAATTCCAGGGGGGTGTAAAGACCGCACAACAAGGCCCAATGGAAAAGGGTTTTTAAGAAACCCGGGAGTAATAGGAACTTGAATGGGGATTTCCACGGGAAGGGTTGCTTAATCCCGGGGGGTTATAAAAACCCGCGTGGGAGGGCCCTTATGAAAGCCTCACAGGAAGGGGGGTTTAAATGGCTTTAAAGAATTTTGTGGGGGGAAAACCCACGGGAAGGGGGGCTTGCAAGAGCCCTTAGAAGCTTTCAAGAAGTTTCTTGAAGCTTCAGTAAACGTGGTGGAACCACGTGGATGAGAGGAATGCGACTGAATTGGCAGTGGCGACGTTCCTTCAGCCGGCGGCTTCACGACTCTCTGTACGGCGGCTGGCGCAGCACATAGCAGCATCAACACCTTGACGTCGACCTTCTTCTCTCAGTATCCTCCTTTCTGACAGCCTCACAATTCTATTCTCCTCTTCCCCTTCACCCCTTAGAGGGGGGAGGTATTTAGAAAGAGGGGAATAAGGCCTCCCTCCCCCATGTGGTGCCCGCATGGCTCCTCTTCCTCCACCTCTCCTATTTCCGAACTCTGTCCATCATCTTCCCTCAGCTACGCTTCGGCTGGGGGAAGGTAAATTAAAAAAAAAAAACACTAATTATATCATTATCTCTTGACCTTCTTCCAAGAGGAGATTCTTATGAAGAAATGCGGGATTCTTAGTTCTTAGACTCGATTGGTCAGTGGAGAGTGTACCATTTAAAGACGGTACCGTCCGTGACCACACTGCTGGCATTGTCATTTGCCTGAGACTTCACACGGCCTCGTAATATTTTCAGCAGAAATATTACATTCTCTCCCCCTTGGAGGAATCGAGACGTCCTCATCTCGAGATCAAGTGGGAATATTGATGGTTGAGAGTGCTTTCATCTATCCAAGTGGCATTCTCCTCAGGATAATCTTTCCACTGGACGAGGCATTTTCTCAAGATTCTGGATCTCAGTTGTCTCTCCCTAATATCTAAGATATTGTCAGGCCGTAGTTCCCTAATGGTCATTTCCTAAACGGCAACTTGCGTCGAACCCCGAGCAAACTACTTTACGCAGAAACGCAAGGGCCGAAGCGGATTCACGCTGCACTTGGTTCAAGGAGAATGGGAAATGAGAGGGATGCCAGGCTGAACCTCTCTGCCATAAGGTATAGACCCATTCCGTTCCCTTAAAATAATGTAAACCGGGATTATTGTAACTTCGACTCTAGGTTAGCGCCCTTGCTGTTCGTGTCCTTTGAAACGATCTTCTTGTTGTCATTTATGATTGAGAAAAGTTCGCGGCCAACCGGGACCACGCATCCATAGGACGGACCCATGGTCACATCCACCGCACTTTTCTCACGTTGTTTCAGTTGTCTAATTACCTACCACATTTAGTTGGACATGCATCAAACAGCTTCCTTAATTAGTTCGTTAGGAACCGGTTCCTTCACGTAATCATAGCACTTGACATAGAAAAGCAGTGTCAAACAAGTTCCTTTTCAATAGGTTATCATATTTATCTTTGAAATACATTTATAAAGTCCAGCCCATAGGCTTATCCATAATCCACCCGAAGGCTATCCAGCAATCCACAGGGATTACTAATCCAAGATTCCACCCGTAGACTAGTATGCGGGCCTCGAGATCCAATCCCGAGTCACGTTGGCCTCTTGTGTAAGGCCTGGAAGGCGAGGGATTTACGGCCAGAGCCCCCCTGGCACTCAAGCGTCGTCCTGTTCCAAGTAGTGCTCAACGGAGAGACCCCTCGCGGCGGATTCGGTCCACCTTCCCGGTGCGATTAACAATCCCCTTGATTAGGGTCAGGCAGACAGTTGGAGGTAACTAAGGCTGCCCCTCCCTTCAGGCCTTCAACTTGAAGCATTAGCTATCTTTTCATCCTTTAATTCTTTAAGCAAACAAAGCAAACAGTGCTCTCTAAACTGTTACAAGCACAATCATTTCTAGTGGTCGTTATTTTGGCCAACTACTAAGGAGTGAATTGTTCTCTCTGAATGCATCCAGCATTTGATCCAGGATCAATTGCGACTCCGGTAAGATCCCCAAGGGTTTGTTTGTTAACCCGTATGTCCTTGGGATAGGGCCGTACCCTATTAACCTAACTTAACCAATAGTTTAAGTTCTATTAATAGTAACTTTGTTGCTCCAAATTATTGATTGGTCCATTGCTTCCAAGCAAATATCTAATCCCTTTATCTTGGTCACTTTTCCCAAGAAAGGTACTATATCAGGACAACTATTCATCCTCTTACAAGATAGACTTGTGCAAGAATCTGCCAATTTCATTGCGAGGATTTGGCCATTCCCTTGTGATGAAATCACAAGATCATGCGACTCTGCAACATGTTGTACCAGTGTCGCATCTAATCCAAGGGACTATTTTACCCATCAAACGGCGTCTTGTAATCACGGAATCATGATTAGATAGGAAACATTTTTAGGGTGTCTTCATAACAATCCGTTCCTGATTGCACTAGGCCGACATTGTCGGTCCTAGGGTTCCAAATTCAAATCGAGTTTCATCCTTTTAGCGAGTGATCCTTAGGGTAAAAACCCTAGATCGTCTCTCGCAAGTATGTCCTATTGTCCCTACATTCCGTGAATGTGGGCAAGTCTTTAGGGTATGAGAGTTTGAGCTTGGAAATAAGAGCGACTAGGTCACGTCCTCAACGTGCTAAACCCTAGTTAGCACTTTGGGATATGTTGCATGTATTTAACCCTTCCTAAGTGATTCCTTCGCGGTTTTAGGTGTTTAGGGTAAACCAATTTACTTATCTATTCTTGAAGATATTTACGATGCCATTCTCGTAATCACATGATTGATTGTCTACGTATGATTAGATTTAGAACTGCTAGCTTTACCGGCTAAGCTCCAAGCGCATGTTAAGTTACGACACAATTTCTATTGATCCTTCTAGAATATGCATTCAAGATTCAAGCTACTAAGCTTTAGGGTTTTATGTTGGAACCATGCAGCCTTTTCTAACAACTACGCAGTTGAAACGAGATTTATGCCAATTGCCTAGAGTTTAATCTTCTTCATACAGTCCTAGAATCATTTCCATGCCTTGCAAATTCCTACTGTTGTCAGCCATCTTCTTTAATGAATTATTGCGAAGAAAGAGGTGTCTAAGAATGCAACATGCAATTTATCTTTCCATGCATAATCGAAGTGTACAACAATAATTTCGACTTTGTAATGATAGTCATTAGTTGATCTAGATTCATTACCTTGCAATGCATAAAAACCACTTGCTAAGAATGCATAGGGATCTTATGCTCTTTTTTCATTCGTTTATTTGAAAAATACAAATGACCGATTCTTTGATTGTGAGTTATTTCCTTTAAAACAACCAAAAATGCATCCTAATTCCATAAATTACCCATGCACAATTGCAATATTTCGTCATAAACCAAAATTAGGAAGAAAAGCTGGACTTGTGGATTCGGTGAAATGTCCACATGAATGTTAGGAGATGATCCTCCTACGGTTGCGCCTTGTGTCTTTTTAGGGGCCATCGCGAATTTGATCTCCTTGCCTTGGCCTGCAGACTTATGATCTTGGCCCGTCTCCTTCGCACGCGCAATTTCCTTTGAGAATCGGCTTCCTTGACCGATGCTCCGTCTTGTGGAATTGGGCTTTGGAAGACCTTATAGGCTTCCTTCTCGAAGCTTTAAGAGGGGAAATAAATTTGGGCTTTTGGAGGGTTCAAAAGGGAAGGGGCTTTTAATTCGATTTAGAAAAATAGGCTTGTGGGAGTTGCAATAGGAAGAATGAATTTGAATCCGGCGGTTAGAGTGAACTTAAGGAGAACCAATTAAAAGAGGGTTTAAAACTTGCTAATACGGCTTGAGTGGGAATGTCATGGGAGTCTTTTAAAGAACTTGTGTGGGGGGAAAATCCATGGAAGGGTTAAAATGGCTTTGTGGAATGCAAGGGGAGGATTTAAAAGGAAACGGGGGTTAAATAGCCTTGTGAAAATGCTATGAAAAGGGCTTAAAAACCGGGGCTAGGTGATTTTTGAGGAAACCAAGGGCCGAAAGGGTTTAATTTCCGGGGATGTAAGGGGAGAAAAGGGGCTTAAATTCTAGGGGGGTGTAAAGACCGCACAAGAAGACCCAATGGAAAATGGTTTTTAAGAAACCCGGGAGTAATAGGACCTTGAATGGGGATTTCCACGGGAAGGGTTGCTTAATCCCGGGGGGTTATAAAAACCCGCGTGGGAAGGCCCTTATGAAAGCCTCACAGGAAGGGGGGTTTAAATGGCTTTAAAGAATTTTGTGGGGGGAAAACCCACGGGAAGGGGGGCTTGCAAGAGCCCTTAGAAGCTTGCAAGAAGCTTCTTGAAGCTTCAGTAAACGTGGTGGAACCACGTGGACGAGAGGAAGGCGACTGAATTGGCAGCGGCAACGTTCCTTCAGCCGGCGGCTTGACGACTCTCTGTACGGTAGCTGGCGCAGCACAGGGCAGCATCAACACCTTGACGTTGATCTTTTTCTCTCACTTTCCTCCTTTCTGACAGCCTCACAACTCTATTCTCCTCTTCCCCTTCACCCCTTAGAGGAGGGGGGAGGTATTTATAGAAAGAGGGGAATAAGGCCTCCCTCCCCCACGTGGTGCCCACATGGCTCCTCTTCCTCCACCTCTCCTATTTCCCAACTCAGTCCATCACCTTTCCTCAGCCACGCTTCGGCTGGGGGAAGGTAAAAAAAAAGGAAAAAATTTTACACTAATTATATCATTATCTCTTGACCTTCTTCTAACAGGAGATTCTGATGAAGAAATGCGGGATTCTTAGTCCTTAGACTCGATTGGCCAGTGGAGAGAGTACCATTTAAAGACCGTACCCTCCGTGACTACAATGCCGGCATTGTCATTTGCCTGAGACTTCACACGGCCTCGTAATATTTTCAGCAGAAATATTACATTCTCTCCCCCTTGGAGGAATCGAGACGTCCTCATCTCGAGATCAAGTGGGAATATTGATGGTTGAGAGTGCTTTCATCTATCCAAGTGGCATTCTCCTCAGGATAATCTTTCCACTGGACGAGGCATTTTCTCAAGATTCTGGATCTCAGTTGTCTCTCCCTAATATCTAAGATCTTGTCGGGCCGTAGTTCAAGGACTCCTTGACTAGGCGTTACAACTTGTTGGTCATCAAGTACATGACTAGGATTTGGTACATACTTCTTCAATATGCTGATATGGAATACATAATGAACCTTTAGGTTCTCAGGGAGTTGCAGTCTATAAGCATTAGGTCTTAGGCACTTGAGGATCTTGTATGGTCCACAATACCTTGGACTTAGCTTCTTGCAATTCCCTAAGGATAGGGAACTCTTCTTTGTGCGTACGCGAATGAAGACCATGTCTCCTTGAAGATTCTATCTTGACGCTTCAAATCCGCGTATGCCTTCTGTCTATCCTTGGCAGTGTGGATGTCCTATCTTATTGACTTTATTTGGTCATCCATCTCTTCCAACATCTGCCTTGAAGCTTCAACCCTCAAGGTTGGATCTGAGAAGTTTAGGGGACTTCGACATTCATGACCATACAATGCTTGAAAAGGGGTCATCTGAATGCTTTGTTAATAAGAAGTATTGTAGGCAAATTCAACCAAGGGCAAGTATTGAATCCACCTTTTTGGTTTATGACAGCAGTGTGCTCTAAGCATATCCTCGATAACTTGATTGACTCGCTCCGTTTGGCCATCAGTTTGGGGATGGTAAGTTGTACTAAAACAGAGTTGAGTCCCAATGGTTTCAAAGATAGCTCTCCAGAAATGTGATGTGAAGAGAGAATCACGATCACTAATGATTCTTCTGGGTAACCCATGTAGCTTGAATATCTCCTTGATAAACAACCTTGCAATGTTTGAGGCTTTATAGTTTGTCTTTACTGGAATAAGGTGTGCAACCTTAGTAAGCATGTCAACTACAACCATGATGGAGTTGTATCCTCCCTGAACTGGGGGTAGCCCAACGACAAAGTCCATACTGATGAATTCCCATTTCATTTGGGGAATGTCAAGTGGTTGTAGCTTTCCTCGCATTTTGACATGTTCGTCTTTGATACGTTGACAAGACAAACATTCACTGACATATTTGAGAACGTCACCTTTAAGCCTCTCCCAATAGTAGCTCTTCCTAACTGCATTGAGAGTCTTGGCATAGCTAGGATGTCCTGAGAAAGGGGAATCATGAGCTTCCAACAGTATCTTCTGCTTAAGTGACTGGCTTGCCGGTATGCACAATCTCGTTCTATAGTAGAGAAGTCCACTATTGATAGAGAATTCATGATACTTACCCTGTAGCTTTTGGTCGTGGTCCTTGATAGGGATCTCCCTTAGCATCTTTTGATAGAATGGATCATGGCATGCTTCCTCTCTAGGTAGCTCAAGTATTGGGTTGTTTGGCATGGATACCTTTTCTCTCAGTTTTGCAGGGATCATGGTATTCGGGTGGAGTATTCACATCCGAACACACCATGTGAGAATGGTGTGGTGGAGCATGCGAATCGGACCATGGTGGAGATGGCCCGATCTATGCTGGAGCATAGGAGTCTTCCTCATTTCCTTTGGGGTGAGGCGGTGGCTACCGCGGTGCATATTCGCAACCGCTCTCCGACTTCGGCTTTACAGGACATGACTCCTTATGAGGATTTCTTTGGGAAGAAGCCTTCCGTGTCCCACTTTGGCATCTTTGGGTGCGATGCTTTTGTCCATGTGGACAAGAAGAAGAGGAAGACGAAGTTTGACTCTAAGTCGAGAAAGCTTATCTTCGTGGGCTATAGCACGACCACGAAGGGATATCGGCTCTACGACCCGACGACACGGACGGTTGAGGTGAGCAGGGATGTGATCTTTGATGAGGCTTCGGCCTCTGAGGATCCGATTGATGGTTCTATTACAGGTGCTTCTTCGACATCGCCGGAGAGACCCCCCCCCCCCCCCCCCCCCCCCCACCTTCTCTTCCTTCCAGGATACCCCTTAGCACCCCACCCATTCCTCCTCCTACGGCTTCCCTTTCCCCTTTGGCACTCCTTTTTCTATGAGTTATTCCACCCCTTCAGCCTCCCCTCAGGAGTCTTCTCGGGACACACAGCCTTCTTCCGGTGAGGAGGATCTATCTTCATTTGGTGAGGGGGAGACCCTCTCCGATACGGGTGCTTTGCAGGTTCCGGAGCCTACTCGGTCTCCCTCGCAGCAGAAGGAGTCTCTTAGGATTCCCTTATGGTATTGCTGGCTCATGCAGGATTTAGGTATTCCTCACTTTCCTGCTTCTTCTACAGGTCCACGTCGATCAGCCCGATAACAGGCCCAGCGGGATAGTTCACTGTGTGTGAACTATGCTCTTATGTCTCAGATTCTTCAGGATTCCGAGCCTTCCACCGTGGAGGAGGCTCTTGCACAGGATATTTGGAGACAGGCTATGCAGGCCGAGCTCAATTCCATCGAGCGAAACCATACTTGGGAGCTTGTACAGCGTCCCAAGAAACGGAAGGTGATAGGTGTGAAATGGTTCTTTAAGACCAAGTATCTTGCAAATGGCTTCTTGGACAAACATAAGGCTAGGCTTGTCGCCAAGGGTTTTGCACAGCGCGCAGGATTGGACTACTTCGAGACTTTTGCTCCTACAGCTCGGATGTCCACCATTCGAGTTATTTTGGCTCTTGCAGCTCACCACTGTTGGCCTGTTTATCAGATGGACGTCAAGTCAGCCTTTCTGAATGGCCTCCTTGAGGAGGAGATTTATGTTTCCCAGCCTCCTGGTTTTCTTGTGCAGGGGAAGGAGGATCATGTCTACAGGCTGCGGAAGGCTCTTTATGGCCTGAAGCAGGCTCCTCGTGCTTGGTACCAGAGGATTGACCGCTTCTTTCTATAGAGTGGCTTTCAGCGCTCCACTCATGATCCCAACCTCTACTTACGGGTTGTGGATTCTCTTTGTGTTTTCCTTATTTTGTATGTCGATGATCTTATCATTACAGGGAGTGACACTCAGCAGGTGGCGCATACTCGGTCCATTCTTCAACAGGAATTTGACATGACGGATCTAGGGATCCTTCACTTCTTTCTAGGTCTGGAGATCTATCAAGCGGCATAGGGCATCTTTATCTCGCAGCACAGGTACATCTCCGAGCTTCTTTCGGAGTTTGATATGGTCGCGTGTCGGCCTATTTTTTGCCCCATGGACCCTGAGTCCAAGCTTTTGGCAGATGGAGTCCCCTTTATAGATGCCACTTGTTACAGGTGCCTTGTAGTCTCTCTCATCTGGCTGCTTCACACTCGGCCGGATATCTCTTTTGTGGTGGCTTTGTTGTCTTCTTTTATGAAGACTCCTACACAGGATCACTGGCAGGCAGCCTTGTGTGTTCTTCGATATTTACAGGGGATTCGATCCTTCGGGATCATGTATGGAGATGGGATCACCCTTTCTGGATGGAGTGATTCTGATTGGGCAGGTGATGTGGATTCGAGACGATCCACTACAGGTTATGCTTTCACCCTTGGATCCGGTGCTGTCTCTTGGAGCAGCAAGAAGCAGCCTACTGTGGCCCTTTCTTCTACAGAGGCTGAGTATCGAGCCCTATGTTCGACCGCTATGGAGGCAGTTTGGCTCCGTCGCTTATTGGCGGAGAATGGCTTTTCCCAGACCGGACCTACGGAGTTGCGCGTGGACAACCAGAGTGCTCTTGCTCTGTCGAAGAACCCGGTGTTTCATGCTCGCACGAAGCACATTGAGGTTCAGTATCACTATGTTCGAGAGCGGATCGTGGATTCGGAGCTGGTGGTGGCCTATTGTCCTACGGCGGCCAATGCGGCTGATCTCTTCACGAAGCCTTTGTCTCAGGCTTCTTTGCTTCATCACATGCGGTTATTAGGTCTTCAAACCCTCCCAAGATTTGAGAGGGGGTGTTAGCCTGCTTTATTTTCATTCTCAGTTTAACACCACGTATTGCACCATTGTAGTTAGAGAACCACTCATGATGTGGTGTGACATGAAAGGACGCACCTGAATCAAGTATCTAGGTGTGAATGTCATCCTCAGAATCTGCAATCAATGCATGTGCATCCAAAGAAGAAGCTAGAAGTACATCACCATCACTGTCATTATCATGAGTGACTACATTAACCTCTTCTATTTTCACATTGCTCTTTTTGGCATGCTGGCTGTCCTTGTTTTCAGTCTTATTGGCTTCATTGTTTTTGTTTTTACCCTTTTCTTTCTTCAGCTGAGAGCAATCTATTTTGTAGTGCCCCTTTTTTCCACAATGATGGCACTCCACATTCTTTCCATGAGACTTACTGTGTGCTCAGTTTTCAGAACTGCTCTTAAGCTGAAATCTGCCTCTAGTGTGTAATGCATTTGAAGACTTGTTTGCTGAGTTGTTCTGCCTATTGAGTTATTCCATCACAACAATGAACTCTCCACATCAGAGTATAACAATTGAGCATTTGAATCACTCAAAGCTGTCTTGAAAGTATCCCAACTTTCAGGTAGGATGCATAGCAAGAAGGTAGCTTTGAACTCTTCATCAATATGAAAATCCAAAGCAATCAATTGACTGAAAATTGAGTTAAACTCATTGAAGTGTACAGACATGGCTGTACCCTCTTTCATGCGAAAGTCCATCAGTTTTTTCAGCCAATAAACCTTGTTGGTTGCACTTTTTTGAGCATACAATTCTTCAAGCCTTTGCCACATTGCATATGCTGAATTCAGATTCCCAATGTTGAAGAGCAAGTTGTTTGACACTGAGAGCTCAATGGTAGAGCGAGCTACCTCGTCTAAGTCATCCCACTCGTCTTGTTCCATGTCTGCTGGTTTGATTCCCTTTGTTTTGATGGGCTTTACATGTTTTTTCTGTACCAAGACATTGTAGCATTGTTTTTGCCAGATGGCAAAATTATGGGTGTGAAAATACATGGATCTAGAGTATGGCTATGGTGGTTCAAAGACGGGAAGAGGACTCATGTAGACATAGACTTAGACACTGACTGTCACACAAGTGAATTAGGTTTTAAGATTGAGACTTGAACTCATAAACACAATCTTGTGTGTGGACAATGACACAGACACTTTACTAGAAAGAAAAGAGTACTATCATTGCTTAAGAAAAGGAAGCAAGTACAATGCTTTATACGAAAGTAGGAAACTGCAGTAGGCACCACTGTGCATATGGGATAGGTAAGCCTGCATGTCCTTGGCCCTGAAGTTCCATACAAAGAGGTTGTTAGTGAGTGTGATTGCTGAATCTCAACACCCCTCCTCAATCACAACTAGAAAGGCACAAAGTGTGTAGAGGCTGTAATGAGAACCACCTGCAAAGTGTGGGCACACCACAAACATGGTAGACACCAGAGGTTGTCGCAGAAAAGGCTAAGTGTGGGCACCAAAACATGATGGACATCCAGAGGCTGTAACAGGGGCCTCACAAAGTGTACAGGGACTGTAGTGCCAGGTTACATGAGGAGTTTACAAAGCTTATGACAAGAAGCATTAGGGCAAGGAAATACAAGGCTTTTAAAACAGTCTATCAGAGTAATGAGAGTAGAAGGACTGATGAGGCTTGTCCTTCCGTTCCTGGTGGTCTTCATCTTCATCTTCATCTTCATCTTTTGGTCCATGGTCTTCTTCTTCTTTCACAGCTGCAAGATAGGCCTTTTAGGACCTCTTCCTAGCATGACAGAACTTCTCAGTATGTCCGGTCCTTTTGCAGAAGTCACAGAAGAGCGGTTCCTTTTTACCTTTGTACCTGTTGTTTACATATAACATTTGTTCATCCTTTGAAGTGCTAGGCTTTTCTTTGCTTTTAAGTTTATTTTCTTCCTCTAGCAGAGAGGATTTAATATCAACAAGTTGAGGATCAGGCATATTGGTTAGAGTGGTTGATACATTATCATAGGTAGGATATGCAGACTTTTTAATAAGACACCAATACAAACATCTTCATCCATTTTTAGCTTTATCCCTGTAAGTTGAGTAAGAAGGCTTTCTATGTAGTTCAGATGGGATGCCAAGGATGTATGAGGCTTCATATCAAGTCGGAAATTTTTAATCAATAGACCATACTTAGATGACTTTGACTGTGCACCAAATAAGGTATCCAATTTGTCCCAAGTGTCATGGGACGTGTCACAAGCATCCACATGATGGATGTAGCTGTCATCCAATTCCAGCTTAATGATGGCTTGTGCCTTGTCATCATTCTTCTGCCAAGTAACTGCAAGGTTTGCATCTCGAGGTTTCTTTTCTTTTCCATTTGTGAT
This sequence comes from Lygodium microphyllum, assembly GCF_053477565.2. NCBI lineage: Eukaryota > Viridiplantae > Streptophyta > Polypodiopsida > Schizaeales > Lygodiaceae > Lygodium > Lygodium microphyllum. The sequence continues at coordinate 100,675,448 of NC_141162.1, read as the reverse complement.
GGCCCAGAGACCCTTCTTTATTAGGATGAGCTTGATGCGGATTGGCCAGGTGTGAAACCCGACTCCCTTGAACCGAGTATTTGGAGAGTCTTTTCCCATGTTGAGGTTGCAAAATCAGCAGCAAATCAACTCCAAGATTCTCAGATATTACAAGTGAAGGAGTAGATTACAATGTGTCAAGAGACACAAGTAATGGTAGTGTGAAAACACACTATGTAGAGACTTGATGTTGAGCTTGAATCTTCCTTGCTCGGGGTTGTCGATCCTTCTTCAATCTTCTCAGGTCCTTCCCCTCCTTGATTTGGTGCTGTCCTTTAGATGACGTACTATTTTCAAGCGAGGTCCTCGATAGGGGCTCCTTTTCCGTAAACGTATTGCAACTGAAAATCAAATGTTTGAAGATCGGATAGTAGATCAGAGTGGCAGTGGGTTGCTCCAGGTGGCAGGAGAGAGAAAATGATGAGATTTTTGAGCTTTGATGAAACTGGCTATGGCTGACAGTTTAGGGTTTTAGACAGGGGCCTGGTTTTTTGTAGATTGTAGGAGCTATGGTTGATCATTTCCAAAACTTTTTTTATGGAAATGTAGCTCTTTCCAAGGCCTATCAAAGCCCTATGATCTTCGTCATCATCGCGACGTGTGCAGGCGGAATTCGACGTACGAACAACAGACGGCACAATCTGGACAGCGAGCTTGTATTCACGCAATGCTAGAGTACACGATGAGCAATGTCAAACTTTGATGTGGTACAGAGGAGCGCCTAGGGCAGAGGAGAAGTTCTCCAGAAGAAAGTACTCAAAGATATGCTCTGGTTTGAGAGATCCAGAAGCTCCAAGGAGGCAGGGTGCAGGTTTGGCTATGGCAGACAAGAAGCTCAAGTAAGGGTAAAGTTGAAAATGAAGTCCTGAGCTGACAGTGAGCTGGGTAGAGATGATCAGAGGTGAGATGAGACTAGAGAGGCAGTGCCATGCTCAGCTGAGCTCTGATACCATGTGAAAATACATGGATCTAGAGCATGGCTATACTGGTTCAAAGACGGGAAGAGGACTCATGTAGACATAGACTTAGACATTGACTGTCACACAAGTGAATTAGGTTTCAAGATTGAGACTTGAACTCATAAACACAATCTTGTGTGTGGACAATGACACAGACACTTTACTAGAAAGAAAGGAGTACTATCATTGCTTAAGAAAAGGAAGCAAGTACAATGCTTTATAGGAAAGTAGGAAACTGCAATAGGCACCACTGTGCATATGGGATAGGTAAGCCTGCATGTCCTTGGCCCTGAAGTTCCATACAAAGAGGCTGTTAGTGAGTGTGATTACTGAATCTCAACAATGGGCACCCTCAAGCTTCTTAATGTGCAAAAGATTACTATTGTCACTGTTTCCAACCATAATTTGTAACCCCACTTTGACTAACTAGTCACCAAAGGCAAGTCCAAATATGACACAAGTGACCACAATGCATGAGAGTACCAACCAGCAATGAAAATCCCAAAATTGCAGAAATTTTCAGATCTGCAAATGAATTTTGAGAATTAAAAAATGCCATTTGCTGCACTCTTCAAGCAATTTCTGACACAATTAGAGACCAAGCCACCAGTTACATGTGAAATCCCCAAAATTTCACTGCAATTTCTGCTCCAAAGGCATTCCCGAACACAAATTTGACAATTTGGGTCAAAAGCCCCAAATTTTAAAAGATAATCTGTTCAAATTGCATCAATTCAAGTATCCAAATGCATATAGCAGGCGATTCTTGCACAAATTGATGAAATTCTACAAAAGCCCCAAATTTTTCGGGTCCGGTGTGCACAAATTTCACTGAAATTGAAAAAATTTCACCGGAATGTGAAAAAACCCCAAAATTTCACGAGCAATTGTGTATTGATTTCGCAATTTTTGAATTAGATTGTCCACTTCTGCATTAAAATCCCTAGATCCAGGAAAAGCCCCAATTTTCTTGGGCAAAATTTAACTTTGTGCCTTGGCGCGTGAACGCTCCATGGAAAAGAGGAAAATAAAGTATTTCCTTTAAAAGAAAAAATGTTGACTTGCTGCCTGTCGTGTGACCTGTTTGTAGCGATCGATCACAGATTGTCCCGTCCGCCGTGCACTGTGGCCTGCAGCCCGTTTCATCCGCCGTGCGTTGTTTCTCATGCGGCCCGTTTCGTGTCGCCTGTGCCTGGTCGCCTCGTCTACAGCTTGGTTGCCTGCAACGTGTTTCCTACATCCTACGACCTGCCGACTACCCGTTGAACCTACCGCCTGGTCTGTGGCCTATCGTCCCAACTATTTGTCGTCTCGTCCCTTTGCGACCTGTCTGTCCACCTATCACCTTAGGCGTGTCACCTCACGCGAGTTACCTCACGCCCGTCACCCGCTCTGATACCAGTTTGTAGTCAACGAGTTTGTTGTGAGCTGAGCTGATAGTGTAGTTGTGAAGAGTTGAGAGCAGTAGAGAGTGAGAGAGTGAGCACTACACTTGATGTTCGATACAATGACTAGTGTATCACATTTTAGGTTTTGAATATATATAAAGTACAAAGTGTAAGGGTGTGTTCACACCCGAACATAATAAAAGGCATGGTGACCCTTTATTCCCAACAGAGGTCGGGGCCGGTTCCCCTCTCAACATGGTGACGACTCTCTCTCTCTCTCGTTTCATGGTGATAATTGATCGAGTTGGTTAAATTCAAAGTATTGTTACTCCTCACGTTCTTTCTAGCAATCACAGCTTCTGAGCTTTTTGTGTAGTGTTCTCTTTTGTAGTGTTTCTCTCTCTTTTCTTTGTCTCTTGTGTTCAGCTCTCTATTATAGCAAATTGCCACACTTCCATAAGCGCATCCAATTGTTATATGGTATCAGATTGTAGGATCGTTGTTCTTGCTGCTGTTTTATACCATTTCAAGTTTGACTTTTGACTTTTCATTTGCTATTTGGACCTGCTTTGACTGCTATAATTGATTTATAGATTGGGCGACCATCCTCTACTAATTTTTAGGCTATTCTACTGCTATTTTCTCAGCGTTTTGCAGTTTTCCATTTGCGTTTACAGATTTCTTGGTCTACTTCAGGGCTGGGGACCTATTATTGACCCTTCCAAATCTGCGTTTTGGACAACCAGATGAGGCGACCTGTTTTCTTGCAGGTTACAGATTTTTAATGCAGCTACTATCTACTTTTTCCTGATCAACATCTATGTTTTGCTCTTTTGCTTCTATGCAGGGTTGGGCGATAGGTTACAGGCTGCGTATTGGCTGTGTTTGGTCCGTATTTTTCTTTTGTGATACACTTCTCAGCTTTAGAGATGGTTCATGTAGATCCGGTTGGCGTGTTCTCATCACTATACTCTGGTTATTGTTGATCTTTTCTCTATGTACTTTCTTTACTTTTTGAACTTATGCAATCCTTGTGTGTTTGTATTTTTGGCATACTTTTCTCCTTGAAGATACCTTGTCTTTTTTCATCTTCTCTATATTTCTCTCCTCATGTCTCCTGTGGCATCTTCTCTTGATGGTCAACATGCCGACATTATTTACTTATCTGCAAGTGTTATGTTGGAGACTTGCTGTGTTCGACTTCAGGTTTCTATGAGGATGCTATCCCTTGGTGCTTCAGATGTTCTAGTTTTAGAGAGGGGTGGCATATGGCAGAAGACAAAGAAGTCTTAGTGCTATTATTGTGGCAAGAAGGGACACCTCCAAAAGGATTGCAAGACATTAGTGGCTTTATGGCAAAGGAGTGGATGGTAACAAAGAGTGACGACTTTCTTGGCGAGTCTTCCTCATCTCTAGGTCTAGGTCTAGGCTCCGGCTATGTGTCCCTGGTGATGGCTGCAAGGGCCTTTCTTCCAGGTTGCTATTATAGATGATGTGGTTATCTCTCACAAATCTTAAGTGCCAGAGAGGGAGTGTGAGAGGGTAGTGAGATATGGTTGGTATACCTCATCTATATAGGTATATAGGTGCACAAGTTTCCGCGTGGATTTTCCCTTGATGCATCGACCAAAGTCTAGTAGGTTTAAATTTTGGAGCTCGAATTGACATCATGGTTCATGATGAGTTGTGAGAGTGGGATTGGCTCCTAGTTTGAGCTCACATAAGGGGACGCTTGGTGGTTTAGCCAAAGGTGGCAGGGAATCCATGGTCACATATGTTTAGAGGCCTTTTTGACAAAATGGTCTTGTATGCAACCGTGAGACATTGTTGACAAATATTGAGAGTTGCTATGATTCTTTTCTATTTTCAGGAGTTGATATGATTGACATCCACATTAGGTTCTCTCCGAGGCACCTTGGTGGTGGCTTGTGTACTCGCTACTTATAAGGGGCATAGGAATCTCCTCTTAATATTAAAGGAAAAGATTTTTTTTTTTCTTTCAACTCAAATTTTTTTATTTCCCCCTCTCTCCCCACCGACAGCAGTTGGGAAAGGAGAGAGGGAGTGGGAGTGGTGGTTTCGTAGGGGAAGCATGCATCCTCTAGGTGGAGGGTGGCCATGCCAGCTATTCCCTTCCCTCCCCTAGTAGGGGAGGGCTTCTCCCCTCCCGAGGGGAGAAAGGCTATGCCGTTGTCATCACCCGGCCGCTGTCCTGCTACACAACACCGCCCCCCCCCCCCCCGCCCCCCGCCCCCCGCCCCGGGCCTCGTCTGCATACCAACCCCCTTCGTCAGGACTGTATGTTGGAGCGTGCAGGTAGCGGAAGCGTGAAGATTTGCAGCAGAGGAAGTGAGCAAGTGAGTGAGAGTAAGAGTAAGAGTGACGAACAGATTTGGGTGTGTCAACAAATGTGTTGGTACATAAAGAATAAAATGTATTGATACTTGGGGCCTGTAAGGGTGCATTCACATGTACAACATAATACACGTGTAAAATACACGGAGGTGAATAAAGGACCTTTACATCTTAGCAACCTCCTACTTAAAGGTCCGGAGTGAACCTTTAACCAACTCCCACTAGTCGTATGCAATGCTCATGCTGAGCCTTGCCTAGACTTTTAGTGAGAACATCTGCAGGGTTGTTCTGTGTTTTGATCTTAGTCAATGTGATTAGACCATCCTCCAGAATCTGTTTGATAAAGTGATATCGCACATCAATATGCTTTGTGCGTGAATGATACATGGCATTTTTAGCCAGATACACAGCACTCTGGCTATCATATCCCAACACTGGAGTACTCATAGACATGCCGAGATTCTCTGCGATTCTGCTCAACCATATAGCTTCCTTAGAAGCTTCAATAGGCTGATATGTATTCAGCTTCAGTAGTACTCAGTGCGACGATGTGCTGCAACCTGGAGCACCAAGAGACGGCCCCTCCAGCAACTGTAAAGACATACCCGCTAGTGGACCTGTGAGTGTCTAAGTCACCTGCCATGTCTGCATCACAATAACCCTGCAGATTAAGTGCACCCTGCCCATAGCAAATACACTTTCTTTGTGTACCCTTCAGATATCTAAGAATACTGTTGACAGCCTCCCAATGTGGTTTGCCAGGATTTGACATAAACCTGCTGACAACTCCCACTGCATGAGCAATGTTTGGACGAGTAGCCACCATAGCATACATAAGAGAGCCACAAGCTGATGCATAAGGGACTCCCTTCATAGCATTGGCTTCCATGTCATCTTTTGGGCTGTTGGCTTTACTAAGCTTAAGGTATGGACGTAAGGGTACTCTGAGAGGCTTAGCTTTAGCCATGTTAAATCTGTCCAGTACCTTTTCAATGTACTTTTCTTGAGATAAGAACGGCAATTTCTGCGTTCTATCCCTACGAATCCTCATGCCCAATATATGCTCTGCATTCCTCAAATCTTTCATGGAAAAAGATGATTTCAGCTGATCTTTGAGAGCATCCAAGCTAGTCTTTCTCTTCCCAGCTAGCAACATATCATCCACATACAAAACAAGTATGATAGGGCTGCCATCTGTATCCTTTTTCATATACAAACAGTGATCTGCATGGTTGCGTGTAAACCCATGAGAGAGCATAAAAGTGTCAAACTTTTTGTACCACTGCCGTGGTGCTTGTTTCAGCCCATATAAGCTGCGTTTTAGTTTACACACCAACTGCTCTTTTCCAGGAACTACAAAACCCTCGGGCTGTTTCATGTAGATCTCCTCATCAATGTCACCATGCAGAAAAGTTGTTTTCACATCCATTTGGTACAGCTCTAAATCCAATACAGCAGTGAGAGCAAAAAGCACACGTAGTGTGGTCATCTTCACGATAGGTGAGAAGACCTCCTGGAAGTCAATCCCTTCCTTCTGTGCATACCCTTTGGCAACCAATCTTGCCTTGTACTTGGGTTTCCCATCAACTGTCTTTACTTTGTAAACCCATTTGTTTGGAAGAGGCTTTCTTCCTTTGGGCAACGACACAAGATCCCAAGTATCATTAGCATACAGAGATTTAATCTCTTCCTGCATAGCTAGCTCCAACTTATTGCTGAATTTGCATGACTTAGCCTCTTTATATGTCAGAGGCTCACCCTCATTAGTAAGCATCATATAATGCAAAGAGGGGTCATACCTATGTGGCTGCCTTCTTAGGCGTGTAGACCTGCGTACCCAATGATCTACATTCTCAGGAATCGGATCTACATCTGGAGGCATGTTATTTTCAGCATTTATTGGCTGCTGTAAGCCATTTTCAGCATGCTGTTCATGCTGTACAGCACCTTCATTTTCATTTCCAGCACCTGCATTTTCATAATCAGCAAGTCTATCTTGCTGTCCATGACCTCCTTGTGCTTCTATTTGTTGTCCATCATCATTTGGCTCAAAGATAACCGGCTGATCATCAGTTTCAGCTTGTGGTACAGCACCATGAGGCTCATCATTTGAAGTAATAGGTGGCTGCGAATTCTGAAATTTGACCTTTTTCATGTCTTCATCAGAGGCTAAAGTACTTTTCAGCAACTTTGCCTCATTAAACACAACATTACGGCTGCGAACAATTTTCTTGGACTGAGGTAGCCACACTCTATAGCCAAATTCACCCACATAGCCCATGAAAATGCCTTTGGTGGATTTCGGGTCAAGTTTATTCCTCAGCTCATTTCTAACATGCACAAAAGTATCATAGCCAAATATTCGTAAATGGTCATATGAGGCCGGTTTGCCAGACCAAACCTCCTCAGGAATGCCATTATTTAGGGACCTGTTTGGAGAGCGGTTGCAAATGTGAACCGCGGTTTTAAGTGCCTCTCCCCAAAATTCATGAGGGAGATTAGCAATGGACAGCATGCACCGCACTCTCTCACATAGAGCCCTATTGTATCTTTCAGCCACACCATTTGAAGAAGGGCTGTAAGGGGCTGTAAGCTCCCTCTTGATCCCATGCAAGTCACAAAAGGACTTAAATTCATTAGACATGAACTCACCCCCATTATTAGTTCTCAAGCATTTCAACTTTCTACCTGTTTGAGTGGTCACGAATGCATGAAAAGTTTTAAAAACAGCAAACACTTCACTTTTCTTTTTCAACAAATAAACCCAAATCTTCCTGGAACAATCATCAATAAAAGAGGCAAAGTATGCAGCACCACCCAACGATTTCAAAGGCATGCTACATACATCAGAATGCACTAAGTCCAAGACATTTGACTTACGGGAGACACTAGAGTAAAATGAATTTTTCATTTGCTTTCCAAACTGACAGTCATTACAAAAATCAAGTTTAGAGCCTTTTCTATCAATCCTCTTCAAAGAGGTAAGAACATCAAGTCTTTTCTGGCTCATATGGCCTAATCTCTTATGCCATAACTCCAAATGACAGCCAATTTCAGCAACTGCAAGAAACTTGCCATTCAAAGCTTTACAGTGTAGACAATACAAAGTGCCCTTCTTGGTTCCTTTAGCAATCAGCATGGAACCCCTTTTTAATTTCCACAAATCACCACCAAACAGTGTGGTGTAACCATGCAAGTCAAGCTGTCCAACAGATAGTAAACTCTTCTTGATGCCATGCGCATATCTGACATCTTTCAACACAAGTTCTTGCCCATTATCCAAAGACAAGTGTATGGTGCCAATCCCATCAATGCTGCAAGCATGATTATTTCCAAGGTAAACCTTGCCATAACAGCCTGCATCAAAAGTAGCAAAGCACTCCAAGCATGGAGTCACATGGAAAGAGGCACCAGAGTCTACAATCCAAGTCTGAGTGACACCATCATCAACTGACAAAAGTGCATCAATCACATCAGCCTTGGTGATCTGCATATCTGTATGTGTCATACAAGGGCATCATAATCCACTGCACATAATACATCAGCCTCTGCATCCGAGAGCTCCTCTATGACAACACTGGAGGCCACATTGGCCTTTTCCTTGCCTTTGCCTGCCTCAGATGCATCTATCTTTTCCTCTTTCTTCTTTTTGTCTCCCGCATTCTTCTTTCTCTCTTGTTCCTTCTTGTAATACCTGCAATCAAGCTTCTTGTTGCCCTTCCGACCACACTGATAGCATGTAACATCAGTCTTTTCTTTTCCTTTGCTCTTGCTCTTGCTTCTTTGTCCAGCATTTGCATTTTTCTTTTCAGCCCTGCCTCTAACATTATAAGCTGAGTTGCTGCCTTCTCCACTAGACTTACGTCTAATTTCTTCATTTAAGATCGAACCCCTCACACCATCATATGTGAGATTGGGGTTATTGCTGAGAGAAACAACTAAAGTCTCCCAAGAGTCAGGCAATGTCATGATCAAAAAGATCGCCCTCAACTTATCATCAAAATCCAAACTTGCATCCTTGAGCTGATTTAAAATGCCAGTAAATGCACTCAAGTGCTCAGCTGCAGGCTTGGACTCATCCAGCCGCATATTCACCAACTTACGCATTAAATGCACCTGATTAACAGGTGTGGTGATCTCATAGGTAGTCTTCAACTTCTCCCATATTGCATGACCAGTGTCTAAACCCTTAATGTCTGTCAAAATGTCATCAATGACACCCATCTTTATATAAGCCACAACCCTTTTATTGACTTTGGCCCAATCCGCCTCAGACATTTGTGCGGGTTTATCCATTTGCAAAGCATCCTCACAATCCTTTTAGAACAGTATGCCCTGCATACGATCTTTCCAAAGATCAAAGCCCTGACCATCAAATCGCTTGATTTCCATCAAACTTTTAATGTTAGAACTGGAAGAAGTTGCAGCCATTTTTTCACAAGTACAAGTGTAAAAGCACTGAACTGCAAGAGCACAAGCTAAATCAGCAAATACACTGCTGTTCTTGCATAACCAGCAATAATCCTCTGCTGTTTTGACATAAGCCAGCACAGGCAAATAATGCAGAAATTTATCAAATTCTGCACAAAATTCCAAAATTTTAGGTCCAAATGTGTGCAAATGTCAGCCAAACTGACTCAGCTGAGCAAAATTACATCAATACATGAAAAGCCCTAATTTTCCTTGGTCCAATGCCCAGAAATTTTACTCGGATGAGAAAAATTTCAACAAATTTGGAAAAATCCCCAATTTAATTGAGGTCAGTGCGCACAATGTCTGCAATTTCTGACATAGATGTCACTGTCAAGCATAAATAGCATCAAATCTAGGAAAAGCCCCAAATTTCCAGGCTCAAATTTGCACAAATCTGAAAACTGTGCTTCCACGCGCGAACCCCTGTCAGTAAGGGGCTGCTTGCAGGAAATTTAAAAAAATGAAAGAAAAATGCCTGAAAAAAGTGACGAATCTGCTGCCGTTGACCAGCCGCCTGCTGTCGTGACCTGGAAACTGCCGCCTGATGCCATGGAAACTGTCGCCAGCCTATCGCCTGATCAAACACGACCTGTCCTGTTGCCGCCTGATGAAAAACGACCTGTCCTGCTATCGCCTGATAAAAAACGACCTGTCCCTGCCTGCCAGGTAAAAAACGACCTGTCGCCTGTCTATCAGGCTGTCGCTGCACAAAACGTGACCTGCAACACTATCGCCTGACTGTCCAGCACATACACGTGTCTGGAAACAGTGACGACCTGACTTGTATGAGTGACGACTTACTGATTTCTCGCAAGCGAAGAGCTGGCGATGTCTCACGCGGACTTCGAGGAGCGTGAGCACCTTAACCTCAGCTCTGATACCAGTTGTTGGAGCGTGTAGGTAGCGGAAGCGTGAAGATTTACAGCAGAGGAAGTGAGCAGGTGAGTGAGAGTAAGAGTAAGAGTGACGAATAGATTTGGGTGTACCAACAAATGTGTTGGTACACAAAGAATAAAATGTATTGATACTTAGGGTCCGTAAGGGTGTATTCACATGTACAACATAATACACGTGTAAAATACACGGAGGTGAATAAAGGACCTTTACATCTTAACACTGTAGGCGTCGCCATCACCCTGCGCCTTGCAAACGGGGCCTTTCCCCCCCTGTGTCGGACTGAAACGGCGACTCGGCGGGCCCACTCCGCCACCCAATCTTTTCCTCCCCACGTGGTTTTCTTTTCCCCCATCGACCACTCGGCGCACGCCACCTAGGCCTTTGGTCCTAGTCGAACCCTCCCTCCCCTCCCAAGTGACGTAACGACGCGGACCCTTCCTGGGGCCCAAACGAATCGTCACCCTGGGCCCAGACAAATCGGTGAAAAGGAAAAAGGTGAGGATAAGAAGGAGAGGGTGAGAGAGAGAGAAGAGAAGGAAAGAAGGAGAGGAGGAGAAAAAAAAAAGGAGGAGGAGGTGGAAGAAGGGAAGAGGGAGAGAGGGAGAAGAGAAGGGAAGAGGGAGAGAGGAGGAGGAGTGAAAAGAAAAGGAGGAGGTGGAAGAGAGAGAGAGAGAGAGAGAGAGAGAGAGAGAGAGAGAGAAGGAAAAGGAGGAGGTAAAAAGAGGAGTAAGAGAAGGGAGGAGAGAGAGAGAGAGGAGAAGAAGAGGATAAGAAGAGGGTGGGAGGAGAGAGAGAGAGAGAGAGAGAGAGAGAGAGAGAGAGAGAGAGAGGAGGAGGAGGAGGAGGATAAAGAGAAGAAGGTGAGGGGAAGGAGTGGAAGAAAGAGTGAGAAAAGGAGGTGGAAGAGCAAGAAGGAGGGAGAGGAAGAAGGGAAGGAGAAGAAGTAAAGAGAGAGAAGAGGGAGGAGAGGGTAAGAAGTAGAGAAAGGAGAAGATAAGTGGTAGAAGGAGGAGAGAAGTAGGAGGGAAGAAAAAGAAGAGGAAAAGAGAAGTGGGTAGAGAAAGAGAAGGAAGTAGAAGAGCAAGAAGGAGGAGAGGAGAAGAAGAAGGGAAAGGAGAGAGGAAGAGGAATAAGAAGGAGAGGTAGAGGAACAAGAAGTGGTGGAGGAAGAGAGGTGAGAAGTGGTAGAGGAAGGAGCAGAACGAGCCACCCGAACCACTCCCTCGACAATGAATCCCATTCAGTGGGTTTTCTTTTGAAAACCAAACATATCTACCCGAAATCCGTCAAGGACCGGACTGCCCAATCTCCGAAACTCGTGAAGGACCGGACTGCCCAATCTCCGCGAGGCAAATGGCTCCCAAGAAAGTCGTGGGAAGCACAGGCGTCCAAGCCACCGGAAATGCTGGAGGGACGAGCGGAACGATCAATGCAACACACACGAATCAAGCCGAGGTTCCAAGTATTAGAAAATTAATTTAGGACTTAGTTATCGTGGAGGAGATAATGTCGTGCATAAGGTTTTGTTTATACTAAGTTGCATACAACGGTAGGGTTGAACTCGCATAAGTTTTACTCGTCTAAAATGATAAGGTTATCACCTTACCTCGCATAAAATGATAACTTCTACATACATAAAATGATAGGGCTATCGCCTTATTTCACATAAAATGATAGCTTTTTAACCAGTTCTGTGCATGAATAGTCCTTTGGAATTCACGTTTCGCGATCATGGTTAAAAGAAACACATGAAATGTTAACTTTTGTTCATAAGTTACACTCGCATCATTGGAAAATAAAACCCTAGACTTCCATGGACACAAGTCACATGTGATCCGGTGCATTGGAAATAAGTATTCATTGCCAAGAATAAAGGGATAAAAGTTGCTTAGGGGACAACTATACTAAACGCACAAGGTGCATGATGGTTGGGACATCTTGCATAAAACCGCCCTAAGAGAATTGGAAGAATCGCATGCATCTAAACTGCATCTTGAAAGTTTAAATGAGGAATCATGTGTTGCCATGTGTGTTAACTAAGCTTGGCTGGAATTAGAGATTTTAAAATTGTTTAATTAAGGGAGCTGATTTTGCATGTCAAAACGTAACGTGTTAGGTAATTAGATAACTAAAGCAAACTGAGGAAAGTGCGGTGGACGTGACTCAGGTCCGTCCTACGGAAGGGTGGTTCCTATTAGCTGGAACTTTTCTCAAGTGATGAGATGGCAAGACAATGAGGACCTAGAGACTTGCCGGTAGGAAAGGAACCCTGACCTCAAGTCGATCCCAAGTGGAAACGGCTGGACTCTTCCGCTCAGGGTAGACTCGAGAAGACCTAGATAGCAAATCCTGTGTCATTCCCTGCGAGTGCCAGGCGGAGCCTTCTAGACCCTCCTCCTGATGGGCTGCTAAGACGTGTCCCGCAATCGGACATACGGGCACGTTACACTACTTGGGTATCCATGGTTCTACTCTAGTGGTCCTTGTTGTTTGTACTATGATGGGACCTTATCATTGTATATTCTTTTGTATAAGATGACCCATGATCTGAGACAGGGTGTTAGCAGATATGTCAGTTCATGGCTGAGTCTGTGGATGTCATTGGGCTAAGGTACCATGCTATTTCCTAGATTATTTAGACATTTAATGTGGAATTTTATGATGGTCATTTTAGTATTTGCTGGCCGATTTGACATCAATTATGGCATTATTTTTGCCTATGTATTCATGCTTCTTCTAATAGTCATTATGGATTATACATCATTTGTCATTCATCATCGGCCTTCCCTCTTTTTGTACCTTTCTCTATGCATTGCATGATTTTATCATCTTTGTACTAGGGCGTTTGGATAAGTGAACAATTTTCCCATGAAAAACATTGTCCAAGTGACACGTGTTGCATGAGTATTCTTCAACATGTAGTATGTTATGCATCCCATTGTGCAAAGCACCACTGGGTAGATCCTAAGATGTTTCCAATGGTGGATTATACCACTATTCTTCTTCCCATGATACTTCATCACCTTTCCCTCATCATTGACATCCTTGAGTGGTTTGCATTTTTGCGTTTTGCGTTTTGCATTCAGGATTTGAGTTTTGCTTGTTATTCGAGTATTTGTATTTTAGTCTTGGTGGTACATACCGTGTTTCCTCAGTGCAAACCCCAGTATATTTTCACAAGGGATGCTAGTTTTGGAGTCAATAGGATGTCCAATGTCCAAGATTTAAGTGGTAAAGTGTGCATTTTCAGTTTATGTAAATTTGTTAATTGTTGTAATTTAGTGTTAAATTAGGTTAGTATCACCCCTCCAAAGAAGGAAGATTAATTTCAAGATTCTATCATCGGGATACTATCAATTTCCTCGAATTGGTAGGCTTGAGGCACTTGATTGAAGGCTAGAAGATTTACTCTAGTGCTGAAATTGTATTTAGCTGAGCATTATAGTAAGAATGTCTTCAGATAGTGAGATGGGATCAAGTAGGGATGATCCCTCTCAATCTGCACATGGTAACATTGAAATGCATTTCACTGGCATTGAAATGTGAAATGCATGAAATGTTTTAGTGAAATGCGAAACGCCTTAAGTGAAATTGATTGAAACCACAGTTTTAAATGAAAAAATAATAATTTTTTCTTACTCTTTTGAGAGTTTTTAGATACTTTCTATATAGGATAGACATCATTTGTTGACATGAAAGGATTTACCTCATATAAATATGTAAGTTGCAACTAATTATTTATAAAGAAAACTATCTTATCTTATGTATATTATTCAACCGTTTCACTTGGCATTTTGCTTGGGGCTTTGCCAAAAGGTGATACGTTTCAAGGTGAAACATTTCGGGGGTGAAACGTTTTGCAGTTACCTTTAATCTAAAAACTCACAAAGTGTTGGGAAAAATGCAACGCTTGATCTTGGACAAGGCATATTGCATGGGCAACAAGTTGAAAATGAGGGAATTAGACCAAAATGTGGATCCTTCTATGTCTCTCAAAGATTATGACTAGCAAGAGAAAGAGGAAGTTCATGACCAGTTTAAAGATTAGTTGAGAATAGCAGTTGAAATGTTTGTGCAATTGGCAAATGATCCTTAGTTTATGTGCTTTTTGAACCCCTTAAAGAAGAGAAGAGACAAGAAGAGGATATCATCTTCAAAAAGCTTTGGAACAACAAGATGCAACGAAGGAAGAGCTAGTACAGTAGCATTATGTTCCAAATGTGGGTAGGAAGCATAAACAAATGATACCATTGGGGCAATTGATGCATATGCAAGGCCAACTTGGAAGTGCCAATTCAATGTTTTTTGGACAGTAGGGCTTGCCTGCAATGGTGGGTTTTGTCATCATGAGGACATGAAATTTTATTGCTTGCTTAGCATTTGATTATAAGTTAATTGAGTATGCTAATGTGACTTGCACATGTGAGGTGTAAGTTAGTTATTCCATAGTGTGGGACCCAAGACCGTAAGATCTTAGTTGGTGCCAAAGGCAAAAGTTCTAATAAGTTATGCTTGACATAGTAGGTGGTACTTGATGTGAGATTTGGGCCTAGATCAATTCATTGGCTACTAATGTCAATGGTGACATTAGAGACTTGGCATTAATTAATTAATTAATACTAGTCTAGGAGTGAATAATTGTTGAAGGATACTTGGGAAACAAACTGGCCTAGCCAATTAAATTATTCAACAACATTTATTCAATATTTCTTGCGATGAGACTCTAAATTTTTTCTCTCTACAGCATTCTCTCTCATCCCCCAGCTATCTCTCAAGTTATCTTAGCATTTTCTAGTAGTTTGAGCGATCTCTCAAGTTATATTAGCATTTTCTAGTAGTTTGAACCATCAGAGGAAGAGATTTCAGTCAATCTCTGTTGTAAACCCTAATTTATAGTAAAAATTAGGGTTTGACAGCCACCTTGGGATGTGTGCTCGGAATTGATAGCCTAGGACTTGAATTCCAGCAGTTGACAGTTGAAATCGAGGAATTTTAGGGAGATTCGAGAGGCCAACCAATCAATATCAGATTTGGGGTTGAATTTGTCTTTCAAGGAGCGGGGTGAAGGCCAATCCGAACCAAGGGGCAAATTGGTTTGGAAGCTTGCTGGTCAGTTTTGACAGCAAGTGGCTCTTGGACTAGCGGAGGAGATATGAGGATCTTAGTTGTACTCCTTCCATTTGCAATGTAAGATAAAGAAATAGAGCAAGGGGTGCCAGTTTTGGGGCCAATAGGGTGTCCAATGTCCAAGATTAAAGTGGTAGAGTGTGCATTGTCAGTTTATGTGAATTTTTTGATTGCTGTAATTGAGTGTTAAATCAAGTTAGGACCACCCCTGAGTAGAAGGAAGGCTGGTTTCACAGATCCTTTCCGCTCTTGAAGTATGAATGTCAAAACCTTTCCTACTATCTCTCACTTTGGCTAAATGCTTGAGTCAATTATAAATCGAAACTGTTACATGCGTGCATATGCTATTTGGCATCTCAATTCTCATGTGCCTGGAGGTATCTATGCATAGCCCTTAGAAATTGGTAAGGGCTTTTCAAAGATCTAAAGGTCTCTATATTTTACTTGTTGAAGCATTGAAAGGTATCTATAAGATCTGTATGTCTGCTGGGATCATCTAAGATTGTCGGTGCTGCCTTGTAACTTAAGAGAGTGATTATCATGATTCATTTCTGAGACTTGGCAGCAAAAGCTCATTTCCAAAGCTAGTGGTTGCAAGAAAATCCATGTGTTGTGGATTGCATAAATCTCTTCTACCAGTTTGTCTCTCTGATTTCTAACATGTCGACTGTTCATCTATTGCAATATGCAAAACATGTATTCTTTTAGCAATGTTGTTTCATTTTGATTGATTTTATTCTATTTAAAACTTATTTCATTTCTTGTGAGCATTATTTAGCTGTTGGTAGTATAAATCGAAGTCTTTGGAAAACAATCCATGAGCAAGCAGCATCTTTTCTTATTAAGCAGGGCAAACAGAACAGTGTGTTAATGTGTATGAACAGCCTGTAACTAGGTGAAATACCATTACTAGCGATCTTTTTAATTTTCTAGTTACTGCCAAGGAAAATGCAGTTGTTCGCATCCAATAACACAGCTTTTGTTGATGTGCTAGTTTTTCACAATGTGCAAGACATTCTATATTGTTCCGTAGGTTCAGCTGAGAAAGAATCTGACCGTCAAATATAGGAACTGATGTGATCTTTGTATTGATGATGATGGAGGGACAGTATTTGAGCTGTCAATTGATATTATTGAAAATTTCTCTCTTGTTAGGTTTCTAAAGAAAAACATGTGCTGTCAAGTATCAACAATTCAACCAAATTGCCAAACTTGGTTTCATCCGCCATTCATTTTTGTCTGCATTGTCTGTTCAGGATAGTAGTTGAACAAACATTGAAGTCATCTACATGGCTGTCCTCTCTGCCTCTCATACTAAACTGTTATCAAAAACTGCAGAGATGACATCACTTTCCGAGACCCCAGGAATACCTTCACTGGAATTGATAACTACAAACTCATCTTTTGGGCATTGCGATTTCATGGACGTATTTTTTTCAAAGCAGTTCGAGTTGATGTGCTGCGGGTCTGGCAACCTTCAGATCGTGTAATAGTAGTCAGATGGGTGGTTCGAGGCATACCGCGTGTGCCCTGGGAAGCACAAGGATCTTTTGAGGGTACCTCAGAGTATAAACTGGACAAAAATGGAAAAATCTATGAGCACAAGGTTGACAATGTGGCGTTAAACTACCCACCCATATTGAAGACTTTCACAGTTTTGGATCTGCTTTCTGCTGCTGGAGCCCGTGCAACCCCCACCCCCACATTCTTTGCTGGGATTCCAGTAACTCATTCGGAATTGTTAACATGTTCAGAGATTTCAACATGGGAGAGGTTTTATTGGGCTCTGATGGAAACCCTTGTTATGCAAGCTAATAGGCAGCATTGGAGTTGGATTCTGGCTTCATGATGACCTCCTTGAGGAGGTTTATGAAAAGGCAAGTTTCTATATCGAAAGTCGAGTTATGTACATCAAACTTATAAGCTATAAAGCAAAGTTCATGTACAACTACAATGACTAGGCCTTTGTTGCCCTAGATAACAGTAAGTGGGTTACTTTCTGAAGGATTTGGCTCAGTATTAGTGCAGATCAACAATGAATGATCCTATAATGTTCTATGTGGGCAAATATCTTTGTGCTCATAAGTCTAAATCCACTGTTGGAAATGGTATGTTATGCACTCTGCTCAGGAGTAAATAATCACTGTATGTGGGATTGTTTCATTTTGCTTTTGATATACTTTCTCTTTTGTGAAAGGAAATTTATGTATGTAAAGCAGCTCAAGCTCTCCTTGTAATGCAGAGAATGTAGTAGGAGCACTTGGGATATAAGGAGCTTTATAAAATGCATTTTTCCCATTTGTTTGTCATTACAATGTTCAATCCTGGTGTAATATAGGCAGCCTCTTGAGGAAGAAATTTAATTTTACTATTATATACTAAATGTCATTTTTAGTATATCCATCCCTTTGGCATGCAACGCAAATGTATTGTGAGCATGTTGTTAAGGGCAGTGCTTGGGCAAACTTGAGGCCTGATGCCCTCCTGCAGAGTAGTAAATCTATTAGCTAGACCTACAAGAATAAGGAAGATCTCTTCTGGACAATGCCCTTAATGTGCTAATGGCTGTCGATTGAGCAAAAGTTACCATTGCAGAAAATGATCTTTTAGATGGCATAAAATAAGGGCAACACACAGACAATGAACACAAAAGATAATGAAACTAAATAATGAATGAATAGATACAATACTCAATGCAACAAACACTATGCAAGGTAAAAATTGATCCCCAAATTCCGGTGTGTTACTGAGGTAGAGGGTATGAGCAGAAGAGTGTGTCATACTTGCAACAGGCAGCCTCTGAAGATGTCTGGCAGCAGCAAACAAAGCCTATGAAAGTGGGATCAATGATAGATGGGCAGAAAAGTGAGTAAAATTTGCAAATACAAATCAAGCTGATGATGTGGCAACTGTATGAAGGGGTTGATCAGCAAAATGCAGATTTCTTGAGTCGATTGGGGGCTGGGCAGTAGCAAGGACTACAAAATGCAATAGTCTTGCTGACATCAGCACAGGGTGACAGCTTTGTTGACGTCAGCAGGGGCTACAAAATGCAGGAGTTTTGCTCCAGATGATTAGCAGACAGCAAGCACAGGCTGTGACAGTCTCTGGCAGCAGTCACCTGGCTAGACAGCAGCTGGAAGGCTAGTAAATAGTCCTAAACAGCAGCAGAAGGCTGGACTGTAGGTGCCAAATGATAGACAACATAGTTGAGATATCCTCTACGTATGGTTTGTAGACAGTAGTGAGAAGATACTTGCAAGCTGCAAAAACTAGATTGAGGCTGAATGGTGGGTAGCATGTCTATTTATAGAAAGTTTGGGACTTCCCCAATAGGGTTTGTGCTTACGGGATATAAACATCTCAAGGAACGCATTTCTTTTTAATAAAGAGGTTTACATCATTGATTAAGCATGTTTTGGGGCTGTTTTAAAAAAGCTTACACATTTTTAGCTCAACATCCCCTCCCAGGCCTAAAACTAGAACCAAAAAGGGACCATACTCGCCCAATTCCGTATTAAGCATGTTTTGGGGCTGTTTTAAAAAAGCTTATATATTTTTAGCTCAACATCCCCTCTCAAGTCTACAGTTAGAACTAAAAAGGGACTATACTAGCCCAACTCCATATTTTCTTTTTCTTTCGCCAAGGCGTCCCATCCAAAGCAGCCAAGGTATCGAGCAAAGGGTCCACATCAACAACTTAGCAACTACCAAGACTACAAAGGTGATGATTATCTTACCAAGGGAGCCGAAGTGATCACCTCAAAGAGGCCAAGGCATCGGACAAAGGGTGCTCTGAGTAGTCTATGAGGACTTGCAAAGGTGGATGGAACTACAAGGGACTTTGAATCTTTTGTTTTTTGAAGGACTTTTAACCTTTGTTTCGACTTAGCATTAAGTGTGAGGTTTTTAGTCAATATTCATCCTATTGAGTTATTTTTGCCCTTAGGGGAGAATGAAAGGATGGTCAAAACCCAAGATCCTCACAAAACAAACAAGCTAACCCAACCACCATTGGATGTCGATGACAAAGAATGCTATGGGGGTTATGTGATGAACAAAAAAAAAAGATGGTAGCAAAGAAAGACTATCTTGGGGGACTACCATGTGAGGTGCTACAAATATGATGGATCCAAAGTCGACCATTCTTTGACTAAAAAGGATAAATGTACATAGATGTATGGTTACAGGAACTGAAATACCAATGCATGGGATTATGCAAAAGGTAATGTAGATCATCATGCTCATGCAAAATGCTATGTAATGGTGTCACTTAGACGATGCCCTCACAAGGGAATTGTTTACTTATTGATGTGTCCTTTTACAATCATAGTCAAGTAGAGGATTCAAATAATGAATGATTGCGAAGAAAATATGAACCAAAATCCTATCATCTTCAAGAAAAGAAGATCACTCTCTTTCAATGTGAAAATGAAAGCAAGAGAAAATCATTCCCTATCAATCCAACAGTAGGGGAGGGTGCAGCCAAAGTAGTAGTCATGTTTGCAAAATTGTTTGATGTAGGTACAAATTCTAGATAGGTGGTGCTTAGCTTAACCTGCTTTCTAATGAAATGGTAGTTCATACTAATATGCCACATCTATGGATTGATGATCGGGTTACTAAGCTAGTGCAATGACACTCTGGTTGTCTTAGTAGAGGATAGACAGTGAAGCACATGAAAAATGAAGAATTACCAATAATTCCTTTGGTAGATAGCCTTTGTGGTGCCATCAAAGATGGTTTGATACTCAGCCTTGGCTATGGAAGCAGCCACCATCTTTTGCTATGGCTTGACCATGAAATGGAAGCCGTGCCTAAAGAAAGGAGATAGCTTGCGTGAGAACGATGGGTATAGGGATCTCCATCCCAGTTCAAATCAATATACCCTTGCAAAAGTAAACCATTACCATATGCCAGACTGTAAGAAAAAGTATACCAAATATATCCCAATGCATGTATGCAAGCTATCTAATGAGGCATTTTTTGTACATTGAAATATTGACCAAGTAAAGAGATAGAATATGCAAGGTCTGGCCTCGTATGAATCAACCAAAGAAGTTTATCCATAACACATCTATAGGTATACTCATTGAAGAGCTAACCTAGGGAATCTTTAAAAAGCTTCGCAATGCAATCAAGAGGCATGGCCACAAGCCATGTTTGATGAGTGCAATATTGCTAAACTAACCGAAGGGCATACTTCTGTTGTGAGACAAAAATATTATCCCCATATTGAGTTACCTCCATCCCCTAGAAATAGGATAACTGACCAAGGTCAATCATATCTCAAAAGTAGAACAAAGTTGGGCCTTTATATCTGCTATGAAAGTAGAATCTGAGCCTGTGATAAGTAAATTATCAATGTATAAAAGAATGTAGTTGACTCTCTTTGAAGTGGTTTTAAGTTTGAGTCATAAGGGGTAGAATGATAGCCATGAGTTCTAAGAAACTTATTCATTGTATAGAATGGAGAATGTGGTGCTCGCTGTAGCCCATAAAGAGCTTTTTACAAACAAAAGACCTTGCCTTTACAGTCCGTAGAGGAAAATTTGGGCAATTGCTCCACATAGACTTTCTCCTCCAAACAACCCTTCAAGAAGATACTTTTGACATTCATTTGATAGATGACCAACAATGGTGAGCGCTTGTGCAACTAAGGAATGTAATGATGTCAATCACGTAGTGGGTGTAAAGGTCTCCTCATAATCTATGCACGTGTTTGTTGAAAACTTGGCACTATAAAAGGTGAGCCGTGTGTTTATCCAAAGTTCTATCAACTCTCAATTTTGTCTTGAAGACCAACTTGGTCCCAATGGCTTTCTCGTGGCTTGAACGATCCACCAAGATCTAAGTCTCATTTTGATGAATGCTTACAAGGTCGTTTTCCATGGCCTCTCACCATTGGGAATACTTTAGAGCCTCCTGTTAACTCTCCAATTCAAAATGCGTTGTTATATCGCTACGCGTACAAAGTGTAAAACACTCTAGAGTGCATCATCATTCGTCTTTCTTATTGATCTAGGGAGCCAATGCCATATTAGTCATTAATGTAAGTGTCCGCAGTGTGGGTGGTTCAAAAATACTAGATTTTTGGACAAGTTTAGTCAATTTTTGATATTTTAGATATTATCTCTTGTAAAAATCCAAAATCTGAAGACAATTGCTAGAATAGGATGACATGTAAAAGAAAGCACATAGCTTTCAGCCATTTTTGGGAGGATTTTATGTAAAAAGAAGGATTGGCGAAATCGAGCGATGCAGATCGTAGTTTTTAAGCAGTGAATAGTACTCCGAACTGGGAGGAGTGATGTGGGAGTATTTTGGCTAGGTATGTTGGTATTTTATCCCCCTTTCGAACCCAATGGAAGAACTAGATTAGCAATTTGAGCAGCATAGAGAAAGTTATTGTTTTATGCACGTTTTTGTCTACAAGAGATTTATTTTTTCATAAAGTAGAAATAAATTGACAAGCTTAATCTCTGTGTGTATTCTTCTACATCTTCTATTTCTTTGAACCCCTTCTCTTCCGTCTACTTCTCTCCTTGAATCTTCCTTCACCCTACTATCTCTTACTTTTGTAGTAGACTTTCAACCCCAAATGTTCCGATAGTAGTGAACTCGACATGAAAGTTGGCAATAGGTATGTAAAGATGAGGGATTCTCATGTTTAAGTGGTGGTGATGCTTTGTTACAGCAACAACAACAGCAACAGTTGTTACAACAGCAGATGTAAACTCGACAGAAAGAAAAAATAATTGATTTCAATTGTGAATGTATTGCAGGTAGTGGGACAGGATTTGAAGCAGTTTAAAGGTCAAAATGTTTCGACCTTCATCTGGTTGTATTGTATGATTGGATTGATGAGTTACATAGAAGAGATGCTGATTGGACAGATTTTAAGAAAGCTTTGAGAGAGGAGTTTTTCTTGGAAGATGCAGGATTGGTAACTAAAAAGATATTTATAGATTGGATTAAAAAGCCCAATATAGGGTTGACTGCTACAGCTTTGCTTCGTGAATTTGAAAGTCGGTATGTGCAATTGGATGTTGATGAGTAGCAATCATTGGAGAGTCAGAAATTTGATTTGTTTCTGAAGGTTGTAGATCTTGTCTTGCAGGAGAAGTTGCCTGATCGTTTAGAATATGCCTATTTTGAAATGGGGCTAAAATCAGATTGGGCTACTGTAATTGAGGTAGTGCATATGTTGGTAAAGAGAGAGCGGATGGAATTAAGATGGGGTACATGCACCACACCTGCAAGTGCCGAGAAGGGGGCTGAAATTACAACTAAGGTGCCTGTAGCTATGGCGGAACAACTAGCTATACTTGTTGGTCCGGCTCTTAAAGGTGATGCTGTGGATGAATTAATCAAAGGCATACATGATTTGAGGCTGAATTTGATAGAAATCTATGCAAAGGTCGAAAAATTGGATGCTAAGGTAGAAGAGAAGGCTCGGGTAACAGCCCAAAGGCCATATAGAGGAGGATATAAGAGGAGATACATTTGGTGTGACAATTTATAGCATGAAAAGCGAGACTGCACAGTCTACCATGAAGTGGAAGCAAAAAGGTTAGTCTTTTGGAAAGATGGCAAAATACATGCAACATAAAATAGTCTTCATATAGAGCCAAGTTTTGGAAATGATGGCATGCAGAAGAGATTGGAAGATATGGTTGCAAGACCAACATTTGTTACCATAGATATAGCCACATATGGGTTGAGAATTGAAATGATTGATGAAGCTCGTAAAGAAGACATGGTTAAAGCAAAATCTTGCATTTGGATACAAGCATTAGATTGCATGGAAAAGGACAAAACAACAAAGTGTGAATTGACTGATACAAGTCAGAGTATATGAGGGAGAACAGGATGGACTGCACCAGCGGATTCATTTTCAGCCTATGCTTATTTGGCTGAGATTCATAATTAAGAAGCTCTTGTAGAAGAAAAGAGAAGAAGAGATGAGGACACTGCTGATCCTTCCTCTTTATACCCATCTAAACGCATAACACGAAGTAAAATGGAGCAATAGAAAGGGGCTGAAAAAGCCATATCTGAGCATGTTATAGAGGATGTATATCAAAAGAAGAAACAAGACGAGAAAAAAAGGGGCAAGCAGCTCGGTTATAGATTACAATCGGATCTTGAGACTCACAAATCTTAAAAAGGTCTTGGAAGATTGCATACTTGGTAAAACAAACTTCTTCTCTCCTTTGATTTGGCCATGTTGTATGCAGGCAAAGAAATAAGAGGCATTGGAAAAATTGGGAGGGTCAATTGAGCAAGCTTTTGGTACCATTTCCAAGGCATTTGAGCATGATAGAATTACTGCACCTAGACCTCAAGGAGAAGCAAGTGGAGATGTGGCTACAGATTGTGTAGTTCCTTGCCTCTTCTAGGACAAGTTTACCCCCTTCTAGGGCAACTTTGCAATCTCATGAGCAAAATTAGTATGTCATTCACACATCCTTTTAGACCATTTTGATGTTGCTTAAAATTTCACACAAGTTAGTCTCCATTTTTTCAAATAGATTTTGCATCTTGGATTGGGTCGTTATGCCCCTTTCTTATTTACTTCATGACTGGCAAATTCAGCAACAAGTAACAGATCATTAGAGCTGGGGATATTCTATAAATTTAGTAACTAGGTGTAAATTTAGTAGCTATAGGTCATTTGAGTTGGATGTAAGTTCAATAGTTGGGTGTGTTTAATAAACTAAACTAGTTTACTATCTCCTTGATTCAACTAAGTGTATTTCAATAAATTTAGTAATAGCTAACACTAATAAATCATTAGAGCTAACTATAAATTCAAGAACTATGTGTATTTAGCAAACTTAGCTTATTGTATTCAATAAATTCACTAGTTTCCAAATCATTAGAGCCGGTTGTTGTAGATTCAATAGCTGGTTGTAATTAGTAAACTTGGTTAGGTATACTCAACATCTGCCTAATTCAACTCAGTATATTTTTTAAATTCAGTAGCTACTTGATTCATTTGCCTAGTGCTAGACATGTGCTCCCTCACTCTTAGAAGTTCGTGATGTTGTTATAATTCACAATGTGGTAATTATGGTGGGGATTTGTTTAAACCTTCTTTGTGTATGTATATTGGCACATGGTGGAGGTATTCATATCTCCATCGACTGTTCAACATCCTAAAAAGGAGGGACTATTTGAACATGGTTATGTATATGGAAGGTGAATTAAGAGGGTATAATAGGTTTCATATAGGGTGAAGAATTGTGTAGCTTCTTGATGGGAAATTTTTTGGAATAAGAGAGCAAGGCCTACCAAGCACATTTAAGGTAGCAAGTGGACACAATACATGAAATACACATAGAGACAAACTTGATCAAATAGATTACAACATTTTGTTGATTTACTAAACATTGGTAATTGGTAGTTGTCAAGATTGTGGGAGAGAAGGAAGGAGTCTTACTTGTAGCTCTCTCACTTGCACAATGGGGGAATACACACAAAGGTGGAGGCTGAAAACAGTTTTCCTCTTCTTAGTTATGTAAGCCAAAAAGAACTCTAGTACAGAGAAATAGAAGAACCCTATATATGGGTCTCAAACCAAACTCAACTAACTAAGGTGGCATACTAACTGAGCCAGAACTAGAGTAGATAAGGATAGTTGTCATCTAGCTATTATTCATGGGTGGTGTACCAATCGCATCTGTAGCTAACAAGTCGGTGACATAAATGCACAACGGTCACCCTGGCATATCACGAGTGGAGCTCGATATCTCAACACTTCCCCTCGAGCTCAATCCCAATTCCTGCACACCAAGCAGGTCTCTGAACTTGCGTAACTTCTCTGCGCCCAATGCCTTCGTAAATATGTCAGCTACCTGATACTCTGTGCTGACATAAACTAGATCAATAAGACCTAGTAAAACCCTCTCCCACACATAGTGATAATGCACCTCAATGTGCTTTGTTCTAGCATGATAGACTGGGTTATTTGCCAAGTGTATACTACTCATGTTTTCACAATAAATGACAACTGGCCCATTTGTAGGTTGATGCATATCATAAAGTAGCTTATGCAACCAAGCTACCTCACATGCAGCCATTGTTGCACCCCTGTACTCAGCCTCTGTGCTCGACAAGGCAACTGTAGGCTGTTTCTTGCTGCTCCAAGTGACTGCAGCACTTCTAAAAGAGAACACATATCCACTGGTAGATCGTCTATCAGAAATACTACCAGCCCAATCAGCATCAGTGTATCCATGCAACTTTATCTGAACCCCAGTCTCATAAAATAGTCCATAATGCAATGTGGACTTCACATACCTGAGTATGCATCTAGCCGCATCCAAATGCAGTTTCCTTGGAGCCTGCATAAACTAACTTACCAATCCAACAGCATAGCTCAAATCTGGCCTGGTAATAGTCATATAAATCAAACTTCCTACTATGCACCTGTACATAGTAGGATCTTCGAGAAGCTCACCTGCATCTGCGGCTCAACTTCACATTCTGCTCCAAAGAAACTAAAATAGGCTTACAGCCTGTCATCCCATATTTGGACAGCATGTCCAATTCATACTGCCTCTGCAAGAGCCATATCCCACTTGGTGATCTTATCACCTCAATGCCCAAGAAATAACACAGCTCTCCCAAATCCTTCATCTCAAACTTCTGCTTCAATAGAATTTTCACATGAATGATATCTTCATCACTATCACCTGTGATAATCAAATCATCAACATAAATGACAAGCAGTATAATACATTTCTCTATTTTTCTCACATAAAGTGAGAAATCTGCCTTGGAAATCTGAAAGCCAATAGTGACAAGATACTGTCCTATCTTGTCAGACCATGCTCTAGGTGCTTGTTTCAAGCCATATAAGGCTTTCTTCAACCTACAAACAAACTCAGGATGAACAGTATGCACATAACCTGGTGGCTGCTCCATATAGACCTCTTCTTGCAAATCACCATGCAAGAAGGCATTCTTTACATCCATATGATGTAAAGAACATCCCTTTGATGCAGCCATAGCAATGACTGCTCTTACGGTTGCCATCCTTGCAACTGGACTGAATGTTTCTTCATAATCAATGCCATATGTTTGTGCATACCCCTTGACTACTAATCTTGCCTTGTATCTGCTCACAGAACCATCTACATTGTGCTTTACCTTATAAATCCACTTACAACCAATTGCATTCTTATCTTTAGGCAAAGGTACCAATTCCCATGTAGCATTTTCTTCCAAAGCATCCATTTCTTCATCCATGGCTTTCTTCCATTTTTCTTTTCCCATGGCTTGCTCAAAAGAAGTGGGTTTTGGTTCCTGTATCACTTTGACTATATAGGCATAGTGAATGGCTGTAAATCCATCATATTTCAGCCTATCCACAGGATACCTAGCTCTGGTAGCAAAGTAGACTCACTTCCAGGTGCTCTCAAGACATCCTTGGTCTTCCTTACTCCAGGTGTAACAATAGAAGGAATACCCAACTCATCATCAATGCTCTGTTCTGAGCCACTAGATTCACCATCCACATAAGAGTGATCTACATTCACATCAAACACTACCTTCTCTTTTCCTTTTCGTGATACCTGCATACCACTATCTACATTGCTTTGAGAAGATTCTCCTGATCTCAATCTGCCTGTCCATGGCAAAGAATGTGAACCACTACTAGAGGACACTCCAAGTCCACTAATATCTTGTGATTGCTGTTGTGAATTCTGTGCAGCATTACCATTTTGTGCATCTACATTATCAATCACATTTACTGGTTTATACCAGCTACTCATCTCATCAAAAACAACATCTCTGCTGATTGTAAACTTACGAGTAGAAGGGTTATAGCATCTATACCCTTCTGCAGAGAATAACCAATAAAGATGTACTTCTCAGCTTTTGAATCCAACTTGGATCTCAACTCATCTGGCACATGAACATAGGTAATGCAACCAAAAAAATTTAAATGAGAAATATATGGTTTTCTACCAGTATACCTCTCCTTTGGAGTCATGCCATGTATTGCTGGAGTGGGAGTCCTGTTCATTATGTAGACTGTTGTAGCAATTGCCTCAGCCTAGTAAAAATCTGGCAGGTCTTTTTCATTGAGCATGGCACAAGATACCTCTCCAATATGCCTATTTTTTCTTTCTGTATGGTATGACTACATGAATATTGCTACTTTATGCCATGCTCCTGCAAGAACCTTGCAAACTCATTTGAGAGGTACTCTCCCCCTCCATCTGACCTTAGGCATTTTATTTGCAGGCCTGTTTCTTTTTTAACCATAGCTTTAAGAGTTTTGAAATGCCCAAAAACTTCACTTTTCTTTTTTATAAAATACACCCAAACTTTTTTGATATAGTCATCAATAAAAGTGACAAAATAATGACAGCCTCCAATAGATACAGCTTTAGTAGTCCACACATTAGAGTGGATTAATTTCAATGGCTTCTTGCTCTCTTGAACATGTCTAGGAAATGGTTTGCTTGCCTGTTTTTCAAATTGACAGGCTTCACATACCTTATGCATTTCTGCAACCTTGAATTTAGGAAATCCTGCAACAATATTTTGGGCCTGCATTGATTTAAGTCGTTGTACATTAACATGATCAATGCGTTTATGCCAGATATCAATATCTGCAACTATATCGGTCCTATGTGCAAACATTGCTGCACTCAATTCAGACATGTCTGCATCCAACGTAAACATTCTGCCCTTCTTCTTTCCTTTTGCTATCAAGTGACCTTTATTTTTCATATCCTCAACAAAGCATCCATGAGGATTAAATCTGACCTGCAAGCCCTGCTCAACCATTTGACCAATAGAAATCAGATTCTTGGTGATATTCGGGACATGAAATACATCTGACATGTATTTCTTTTTCCCATCCTGTATAGACAAAGGAATTTTTCCAATCTGCACAATAGGATGTGCAGTATCATCACCAATCTCCACAAATCCTGGTTTTTTCATTTTCCTTGCATCCTACATCCATTCTGCATGACCTGTGATGTGGTTTGATGCACCTGAGTCAACATACCACACATCGTTGCTTTCTTCTGCACTTGTCACAGAGTTGGTCATGTGCTGCACCATAAACAAATACTCATTTCTGTCATCACCCTGTCTACTAGAAGATGCATAATTCCCTTGTTGCAATTTTCCATTCATGATGTTATTCTGCTTTTTATAGCAGTCTTTAGCCATATGACCCATTTTACCACAGTAGTAGCATTCAACATTGTTGTTTGCATTTTGCCCTCTTTGCCATCTACCACGACCTCTTTGGCTCCCCCTGCCTCTAGAGTTACCACGTCTCCTCCATAGGACTGGTTTTCTTGAGTTTGTTGCATATTCTGATTTCTACCACGGCCTCCAGATCGGCCTCCTCTACCTCTGCCTCTACCTCTTCCAGCATTTGAGTAGAAGACAGTTTCTTTTGAAGTTCCTCTTGAAGAAGATGCACCACCATTTCTCTGCTCCTCAGAAATTAGAGGAGCAATCAACTCCTCAAAATCAGGAAATCTTTCACAGACGGAAATGGATGTTCGGAACTGTGCATAATCCTTTCCTAGACCATTCAAGGTCACGGAAACTAAATCATCATCTTCCACTGGCGACCCAATGGAAGCAAGTGCATCTGCAATCTTCTTCACCTTCATGTGGTAGTCATTGATGCTCATACTTTCTCTTTGCACATTGTGCAACTCTTGCTTGAGCTGCATTTTCCTGGCTTGCGTATTTGTGCTATACATTTTTGACAAAGTATCCCATGCCTCCTTTGGCATACTTGCATCCTGAATATGCACAATCATAGAGTCTGAAATACTGATAGACAGCCAGTACATAACTTTTCTGGCTCTCTCATGCCATCCTTTAAATGCCTACATTTGCTGTTGATTAGGAACATCAGGAATAACTGGTTCTTCTTCATTTCCTGCAACGAATTTCCAATACCCTTTTCCCATAAGGAAATTCATCATTCTAAACTTCCATGCTTGGAAGTTGTTCTTGTCAAGCTTTTCAGTGACAATCTGTGAAAGAGAATCAGACGCCATTACAGAACACTACAAAAAATTCTGTCACTACAAAAAACACAGATTCAGCCTCACAAGGGCAAATCTGCAAAACTGACGAAAGTGGTATTTGACCACACAGTCACTTCCTAGTGACGATTTTGCATCAACAGGAAACAAGGATGATTCTGTAACTCCCAATGTCTCTACGCACAGGCATACGATGCAATTTCTACGGTAACTTTTCACCAACCTGTAGAACAGTGGTCGCACAGCAAAAAACAAGGCCTTTTCCTGAGTACGTGCAAAAAACTTTCGCCTCCAAAACAGGCCCCGAAATGGCCTCAAATAAAAAAAACAGGGCAACCAAGGGTAAAGCCCTTGCCCGCAGCATATATTTCCCTCTTGCTACACAGCGAAGGTCGTCTCAATCTAAGACAATGCACTCTTGCACTTTTCGGCTGTGCTACTTGGCAGAGACTTGCTCCCAAACTCGAAAAATGAAAGCAACACTGGTCCTCTTACCAGAACACCACGAACTTGGTTTGCTTTCTTGAGCTCCTTACCACGAACAAGGCTCTGATATCATGTCAAGATTGTGGGAGAGAAGGAAGGAGTTTCACTTGTAGCTCTCTCACTTGCACAATGGGGGAATACACACAAAGGTGGAGGCTGAAAACAGTTTTCCTCTTCTTAGTTGTGTAAGCCAAAAAGAACTCTAATACAGAGAAATAGAAGAACCCTATATATGGGTCTCAAACCAAACTCAACTAACTAAGGTGGCATACTAACTGAGCCACGAACTAGAGTAGATAAGGATAGCTGTCATCTAGCTATTATTTATGGGCGGTGTACCAACCGCATCTGCAGCTAACAAGTCGGTGACATAAATGCACAACGGTCACCCTGGCATATCATGAGTGGAGCTCGATATCTCAACGGTAGTCAGGTAGAAAGACAAACATGTGTTTATCATAAGCAAATTGTATCCGTTTTTAGTTCCAAGCTATCTTGCAAGATGGGTGGCGTACACATGGGTGACATAAATGCACAACGGTCACCCTGGCATATCATGAGTGGAGCTCGATATCTCAACGGTAGTCAGGTAGAAAGACAAACATGTGTTTAT
Organism: Lygodium microphyllum; assembly: GCF_053477565.2. NCBI lineage: Eukaryota > Viridiplantae > Streptophyta > Polypodiopsida > Schizaeales > Lygodiaceae > Lygodium > Lygodium microphyllum. The sequence continues at coordinate 100,645,072 of NC_141162.1, read as the reverse complement.
CATAAGCAAATTGTATCCGTTTTTAGTTCCAAGCTATCTTGCAAGATGGGTGGCGTACACATGGGTGGCAAGAATCAATAGGGAAATTGTGTATTGGCTAGTTTTGGAAATATGTTATAGTGGGTGCTTCTTCTTCTACTCGCCCAATATAGGGTATATTTTGGATGCAAATAGATTTGTTTCTCTAGGGATGTGGGACGTAGGGACCAAACTCATGTACCCATTGAACTCAACCCACACATGATCCACTACACCACAACCCCTTTGGCAATATAGGGTGTGTTTTTGAGGGAGTTGCATGCAATAGTGAAGCTAGACAAAAGATATTAGTGACAATGGTCTAATTTGATGTGCCAACACAAAGTAGACTCAACCTTTGTGACATGACAAGGCATTTAGATGCAGTCAATGTTCTCGAAGAACTTTTATCTCAACCAATGAAAATAAAGGCAAGTTTCAAAAGTAATTGGTTTTTCCAATCAAAATCTATATGGAATACTACTTTCATATTGAAACATCTATTAATACTTTTAAGGGCATAACAAAATTTCAATCTGTATTTTAAAATTCCAATGAGTAAAAATACAATAAAAATTGGGTTTTTTGCTATCATTTTTTAGATGTTTTGAGACTTTGGAATATTCATTTTCTCTCCCTTATCTATACATTAGTCTACAAGTTATACTCCCTCAGAGATGCCACTAGCCTGAGCTTTAAATAAATAGCCTCACCTTGCTTGTTGTTCAAAATCCTAATCCCCCAAGCACATTTTTAGTAGTATGTTTAGAGCCACTTCATGCTTAACCTCACTATAGAATACATCAAGTTCTAGGTGATAGCAAAAATATTTTCCTACATAATAACAATGATGCTTATAAAAGCACATGATCTCTCACAATAGCATATTGTTCTCCTTACAAAATGCTACTCATAAAAGTACATGGTCTCCTACAATAGGCATATTGTCCAGTTTATAAATGGGGTATTTTTGGCCTTTCCATCTAGCATATTCTTACAATGAGTCTCCCTATTTAACTTGTGGGAGTGAAGGCCGCTACCGTGAGGAAAGACGGGAGGTGGAGGGAGTGGACTGCCGTGACGACTGAGAGAGGGCCAGAAATCGTGAAGAAGGGTGTTGTTGCCTGTGTGGAAGGAGGATTGATGCACGCCGTCGGGCCCTGACATCACAGTCCGTGTTTCCCCCCAACTGTCGAATTGCCGCCCGAGTCGTTGTTGGTCTTGTGCTTCCACGTGGTGTGGAAGCTTCCTGGGAAAGGAAGCTTCCAAGGGGTCCTTAAGCCCCTTTTCACCCCCCCATGTTTTAAGCTTCCAAAGGGATTAACAAGCCCCCTTTTACACCCCACCCCCTCGGTTTCAATCCTCCTAAGGTCCTTTTCACCCCCCTTCTCGTGCCTTTCAAAACCCTTCCATACCTCCCGTGACTTAACCTTTAAGCCCTTTGTTATGAAACCCTTCCCTCCCCCCCGGTGTCCTATCACCCCTCTTATCCCCTAAGCCTACAACACCTCCGTGTCTAAATACATTATATGGCTCTCTCCCATGGGTGTTGGAACCCCATGTTTTACCCTTAAGTCCTTTCTTTTGGGATTATTATCTTCCCTGTGATTTTAAAGTTCACTCAACCCCTATCCTTAAGCCCCTTTTGTTTTTTTCCTTGGAACCACCCCTCTTTCCTCCGTGTTAAAACCTTCCCTAGCCCTTCCCTTGGGGCGTATTGAAACCCCTTCCCTCCAAGTTGACCCAAGGTCCTTCGACCTTACTTATAACCTTTACGGTTACCATATTTCCTTGGAGTTCTCTTCCGCACCTTGTGTCTTTTCCATCCCTTTTTCATTCCTTGTTTGAACGAGTCATTAAAAGGCCATTAAGCCTTCCCCATGGCTTCAATGGGTCTTAGTTGTAAAAGATTCTGAAACACCCTCTGAATTTTCCGATTTCAAGGAGGGAGCCTTCCAAAAAAACTACTTTTGATGGACGATGCAAGGGAGCGACGGTGGAATTCCAAAGAAGAGTTGTAAAAGCTGCTTCCACGTCCGAACGACTACAATTGCAATGCCTCCTAAGAAAGTCCAATGCGCAGCCACGGGAGGGTCATCTCTCGGTATCCATGTGGATATCTCACCCCAAACCCAGGTTTTCCTTCCTAATTTTTATTTGATATTGTTGTAATTTAATCATGCAAGGTTAATTGTTAGAAATAGAATATATTCTTGTCCTAGTTGTTCACGACGAAGGAACTAGTCATCAATACGTTTAAAACATGCGAATTAAGAAAGCATGAACACATTTCTAGCAAATAGCTTTATGCATTGAAATGAATTATAAGCTAGATTTTTACCCATTGAAATAGTATATTTCGATTAAGCCTAAAAGTATAAACTGCATCTCACACTATTAACCCCTATTCTTTTTACAATGAATCATCATGGAAAGTGCAAATCATGAAAGGACTCTTACGGTGCATAAACTCTATGAAATTATCGTTGTTAACTGCATAACTTAGCAAGAAAAAGGTTGTTATTTAGCATGAGTTTTGTTCGCAAAGAAAAGGGAAGATTAGTTGGAATTAACCTAACCTCAAATCGATAAAGTTTAGGATTAAAAAATCAATTGACACATAGATAACAAATCATGTGGAAGTAATCTCGAAATTACCTTCTAGAGTTAACCAAATTAATATAAACTTAAAAATACCTATGCTGCGAAATATTCGTTGGGAATGAGTTAAATTCCAAGAAACGTTTATACCTTAAATACTTGCCCACATTCCCTGAATGTAGGGTCAGTAAATTGTAATCGTAAAAGGAACTAGGGTTTGTCCCTGAGATTCTTACAAAAATAAAGCTAGGAAACCCCAGGTCTAACAAAGTCAGCTTAAAGAACCTGAAACGGATTGTTTCGTGACTCCATCATCGCTTAGTACAATGCGGGACTTGTGCAGTAAGTACGGAGTCATATGGTCTTGTGATTGAATCACAAGAAGAAAGGCCAAATTCTCGCAACAAGGATGGCGGATCCTTACGCAAGTTATCTTGCAAGAGGATGTATACTTTGATATCCTTCTTGAGTAAGGAAGATTAACTGGAGATTAAAAACCAGAAACTGAAGTACCCAATGAACTTTAAGGTTTGACCAAGTTGGGTTAATAGGGTACGCCCTAACCCAGAATATATGGGATCTTGCCAAGTTGCAAGATACCCCGGATCGAGTGCTGGATGCATTCGAAAGGAAGGATTCATTCCTTAGCAGTTTGCCAACAACAAAAATAATCAATGGAAATGTTTGTGCTTGCTAGAGATTTTAGAGCACTATTTGACTTGTTTGACCAATGAATTACAAAATAAATGAATATCTATACTTCAGGTTGAAGGCCTGAAGGGAGAGGCAGCTTCAATTACCCCCGATTGCCTGCTTGACCCTAACCAAGGGGGTTGTTGACCGCACCGGGAACGTGGACCGAACCCGCCGCGAGAGGTCTCTCCGTTGAGCGCTACTTGGAGCAGGAGGACGCTTGGGTGCCAGGGGGCTCTGGCCATAAATCCCTCGCCTTTCGGGTCCTGCACAAGAGGCTAACGTGACTCGGGATTGGATCTCGAGGCCCGCATACTAGTCTACGGGCGAAAACTTGGAATAGTGATCCCTGTGGATTGCTGGATAGCCTTCGGGCGAATTGTGGATAAGCTTACGGGCGGAACTCTTGTATTTCAAAGACAACTATGATGACCTGTTAATAAAGAACTTGCCTAATGCTGCTTTTCTATGTCAAGTGATAAGATTACGTGAAGGAACCAGTGCCTAACGGGTTAATTAAAGAAGCTGGTTGTTACATGTCCAACTAATGTGTTAGATAATTAAATAACTAAAACAACCCGAGGAAATTGAGGAGGATGGGCCATGGGTCGTTCTATGGATGGGTGGTCCCGGTTGGCCGGGAACTTTTCTCAAATCACGAGAAATAGCGGGATGATCATCAAAAGGACACGAACAACAAAAGCGTTGACCTAGAGTTATGTCTTAACCCGATTTACGCTGTTTTAGGGGAATGAAATGGGACTATGCCTTATGGCAGAGAGGTTGAGCTTTGCGTCCCTCTCATTTCCCATTCTCCTTGAACCAAGTGCAATGTGAATCTGCTTCGGACCTGGCATTTTTGCGTAAAGTAGTTCACTTGGGTCCGACGCTAGTTGCTGTTAGGAAATGACCAATCAAGAAAACCCAAATTCAGGTCAATCCTAAGTGGGAATGGTCGGAATACTTCCGCTACATGGCAGACACAGAAAGCCCTAGATCGCAAACCCCGTAACATTCCATGGGAGTGCTGGACAGAGCTTTCTAGACATCCTTTCCGATGGATTGCTAAGACGTGTCTTGGATGATACTAGTGGACACGTTACAATAATTGAGTTGAGGACAATGTATAGGCTACATCATAAAAAGTGGTGTGATGTCGTCATGATGATGCATCTCTAATCTAAAACATTGATGATAAAATGAATCTATTTTGACTTGGTTAGTCTTTATTGCACTTATTACTGGTCTCAAAGGAGACACTAAGCATACTACAGAAGTCAAACTATACTATCAAGTCTATGTCTTACGTATGAATTTTGGCTTAAGGTTATTAAGATAGTTGTTCATTTGGTGAATTGATCACCTAACAAGTCATTGGATGGAAAAAATGCAGATTCTAGCAAAAAACCCTCTTATGACCACTTATATGTGTTCGATTGTAAAGTTCATGTGCATATTTCAAAGGACAATTGGAATAAGCTTGATTCTAAGACAAGAAAACATAATTTTATTGGATATGGAGACTCTACAAAGATGGGATACAACTTACGGGATCTATAGCACATAGCCACGAGGTAATCTTCATGAGAAGAAGATGATAATAAATAGCCCATAAAGGCCATAGAGATATGTTGTTGTCTGCTATAATTTCTGACCAAGTAGGCAAGGTCACATTCTAGTAGGATAGATAGCCACCATATGTGCAACATATATGGTGTGTCTCACATGATGTGGGGCTAGGAAAACTAAGAAATGTTAAGGAGGGATTTCCATAACCAAGTGGCCAATCTCACATATAGCTAGATAGACACTTGGGATAGCTAGATGCTCATGTTGAGTATGTATTGATATGATCTATGATAGTTTCTAAACCTTCGTAGGTACAGTTTGTCTCTTGATTATGTCACTGTGACAAATTGCAAAGATCATTATGTGATGACAATGTCGTGACCAAGGATGATAATCACAAGTGGAAAGAAGACTATGTAGTTAGAGATGGACTCTTTGGTGAAGATTATAACTTGGGAGTTAGCTCATTTTCCCCCTTTGACTCAAAACACATTGCTAAAGGGCTCCACATGAACTAGGTAGCCCCCTTTGACTTTGAAAACTGAAAGGGATGAGTAGCAGTGAGAGTGAGAGAGAAGCACAAGCATAACAAGAGAGCAATGGCTATGGAGGTTTGAACTCAAGAGAGCAAGACTAGTAAATGGGAACTCTAACAATCACAATGTGTGACTTTCCTTCCCTTTATTATTCTATAGTAAAGGATAAAACATAAACATGATAGTGATGGGTAGTCACCACCTATAGTGTACATTGTGCGAGCACTAAGTATGAGATGAGTGTAGGTGTGGTTGGGGCACATGTAGCCTTCAAGTCCTAATAACCTCCCACTTAAAGGAAAATGTACTGAGTGTGGGAAAAGAAAATACAAAATGTACATATGAATACAATGGGACGATGAAAGATGTCATCTCATCCTATGCCTATCATCTTCCTAAGGAAGGCATAACATTCCATCAGGATAATTTTAGTTAGTGGATTAGCAAGATTCTCATCTATAGAGATCTTGACAAGCTCTATCTTCTTGTCCTCAATCACCTCTTTGATGAAGTAATAATGCACCTCAATGTGGTTGGTCTTCGCATGAAAGACCTGATTATGTATCAATTGAATAGCATTCATAAAGTCTAAATGCAGGGTAGGAGTCATAGAAGTGATAGCAAGGTCTACAACTAGACAACCTAACCATAGGGCCTTGTTTGCAAGTCTCAATGGTGGATGTAATATACCGAATCTCAATAGTAGAGAAGGTAGTGTATTTTTGTACCTAAACATCCAAGAAATGGTACCTTTAGCAAAGTTAAAGACATAGCCATAGGTGGACTTCTTGCTATCTTTATCAATTGGAAGGCCTAACCATAGGGCGTCATTTGCATGCCTCAATGGTGACTGCAATGTACTCAACCTTGGTAGTAGACAAGGCAATGTATTTTTGCACCCTTGACATCCAAGAAATGATACCTCCAGTAAAGTTGAAAACATAGCTAGAGGTGGACTTTCTCCTAGCTAATGTGACCCACAACTCTAGTATCCTACTTGCCATATAAAAGGCACAAGTCTATAGTGCCCTTCAAGTATCTCATAATACCCGTAATAGCTTCTCAATGCCACCTGCCAAGTGTCACCATATAACAAGTCACAACTCCTACTACAAATGCTATGTTAGGCCTAGTGGCTATCATAGTATATATCAAGCTGCCCATTGTGGATGCATATAGAACCTTGGATATCCCATCTCTCTCATCAATGATTAGGGACAATTTATTAGGATGAATAACCTTTATATGGGAAGGTAAAGTTGTGCCAATGGGCTCACCACCTTGTATTTAGAACCACTCAAGTACCCTGTGAATGTATTCCTTTTGTGATAAGTAGAAAATTCCCTTAGAGCGATTGCACATAATGTGCATACCAAGTATGTGAGAAGCATGCCTCAATCCTTCATCTCAAAGCTCCTCTTGAGCTAAGTATTCAAAGCATCTAGCTCATCATGAGACTCCCAATAATCAGCATGTACCAAAATGATAAGGCTATTATTACGAGCCTTTTTCCTATAGAAACATGAACCCATAGCACTACAAGTATGGAATTGTGAGTGCATGAAGGCATCAAACTTATGATATCATTTCCTAGATTCTTCCTTATGTCCATAAAAGCTTTTTCTCAAGTTACATACTAGGTGTTCTGCACTTTTCCATAAAGCCCTTAGGCTAATGCACATAGATATCATTTCCTAGATTCTTCCTTATGTCCATAACAACTTTTCCTCAAGTTACATACTAGGTGTTCTGCACTTTTCCATAAAGCCCTTAGGCTAATGCACATAGATATCCTCATGTAGGTTTCCATATAGAAAATCCATCTTAACATCCATCTAGTACAAGTATAGATCCAACTATGCAACCAAGCCCAAAACCAAGTAAAGCATATTCACATTGATCATAGGAGAGAAGATCTCATCAAAATCAACTCCCTTCTCCTATTTAAAATCCTTTCTAACCAACGGAGCCTTGTATGCTGGCTTTGGGACACCATGGATACTCTTTAGTTTATACATCCACTTGTATGGTAGTACATGTCTTCCATTAGATAAGGAAACAAAATCCCAAGTATGATTCTATTAGATATTCTTAATTTTCCATCCTCGTAAGGTGCCACCAATGATACATGGTTCTTTAAACTATAAGAACCCCTTTATAAGAAGAAGCCATGTGTGAGCCTAAGTGGGTCCTAACTTGTATATCAAATGAGGTCTATGTGATTAGATGGTAAAAATGTGACCAAACACAAATCTGTTATAGGCTTGAAAGTGAAGGTACGTAGATGCATTGTGTGTCTTAGTTATAAGATGTTCTGAAAATTTTTTAACCTTGATTCAGCATACAACCAAGGCATCAGAGGCTTGAAATATATTGAGGAGTTAGTATGAAACCAAAAATTAAACAAGGATTCACTTGGCGAATCAACTAGCAGTAGAGAGGTTTGCTGAAGGAGGGACAACTAAAAGGTATCTTCGAATTTTCCCACTAAAGTTTGATGAACTAGTAACTTTTCTAAACACTCAGCTGAGATCCCAAGCCTTGATATTTCAGGATTTTTGTACACTACTAATGGATGAGAAGTTGCGCCTTACAACCCAAGAAGGTAGAAATAGTGGAGATGCTACATTCTTTTCCAATGCAAAAGGCAAACATGGTTCCTCTATTAATGGTGACAAAAATAAGGGCGATAAGAAAAGTTTCAAAGAGAATGTTTCTATTGCAAGAAGAAAGGACATGCAATTGTATTTTGTCGTGTCAAGAAGGCGGATGAAAATAATGGCACCATTGAAGACTAAAGAGAAGGAGATAGCCAATACGGCTATGGAGTTATTCATGGTGACCATTGAGGAACTGTGTCCCCTCAGTGTAAGAAATATGTACCACTGACTCATGGACATTAGATAGTAGTGCCTCTTGTCACATGACCAATGAAAGGTCCATATAGTTCTATGAATCTTCTACAAATATCCATCACTACGACAATTGGAAATGGTGCAAAATACCCTACTGAGGGAGCAAGTACTATTTTCTTTGCTATTGCAAATGGTGAACTCAAAACTCTTTCAAATGTGTTGTATGTTCGAGAGATTAAGAAAAATATATTATCAGATTCTTCTATATTGATCTTGGTGACAAGGTGAGGTTTACCAATACAAGTGTAGAAATTATCGACAATGCTAGCAAAGTTGTCGACAAAGGGAAAATAAGGAACAACTTATATGAGCTGAGTACTCTTACCATCACTGTTGGTGTGGGTACAAGTAAAATTTGGTGGAAAAGATTTGGTCACATTGGTTTTGTAGCGGTAAATAATATGCATAAGCAAGGTATGGTTGGTCACCTACTTCCAGTAATTGAAATGAAGGAACCATGTGAAGCTTGTATGATAGGCAAGCAATAAAGAAAGGTATTTCCATAAGAAAGAAAGAATAGAGCAAAGGCTCCTTTATAGTTGATGCATGCTGACTTGTGTGGTAAAATGCCTATACAAGCCTTTGGGGATTTTCTTCTTATTTTATATTAATTGTCGATGAGTAGAAGATGTGGGTGTAGTTTCTTTGTGATGAGGCTCAAGCTTTTGGTAGGTTTAAAGAATGATTAAAACTTTCTAATATGAAATAGGGCAAAGTTTGAAGAACTTTAGAATAGATGGTGGTGGCGAGTTCAACTCAAAGGAGTGTGAAGACTTTTGCAAGAGTAAATGGATTAAGTGTCAATTGATGATGCCTCATACACCTCAACAAAATGGCATTGTTGAATGCCAAAATCGCACCATCATGGAAATGCCAAGGTGAATACTTAAGGGCAAGGGATTGCCTAACTAGTTTTGGGAAGAAGCTACTCACACTATAGCCTACATTCTCAATCAGAGTTACATAAAGGCTCTTAAGGGCAAAGATCCTCATGAGGCCTTTTTTGGTTTAAAAATATTTTTCTTACACTTTAGAATTTTTATATGTGAATGTTATGCACATGTTCCAAAGGATAAGAGAAACAAGTTAAAAACAAAAGGCACAAAATGTATCTTCTTGGGTGATAGTGATGAGAAAAATGCTTACATAGTGTATGACCAAGAGGGAAAGAAGATCATAGCAAGCCATGATGTGGTATTCAAGGAGCAGTCACATACAATGGTGGAGGATAATACAAGTTCTTCCACTTTATCATCTAGCAAAGATTTAGTCCACTACAAACTTGTCCCAACAACAACTATCCCTACCCTCAAGGAGGAGGAATCATGATCTTTTGATGATGAGGAAAAAAGTTCACCAACTTGCAATCACACCACTAGAAAAGCCAAGTGATGGGTGAAACAACTCTATGATTGTAGTAATCCTATGTCTACCATTATTGAGGAAAAGGTAAATGGAACAAGGAGGTCTCAAAGAATAGAGAAGCAAAGAAAAGCTTCTGCTCACATAGTCAATATGTCCTTGATGATTGAAATTATAAGAAAATAAAGGAGCTAGTAGACTAGGAAGAAGCAATTGTTGATCCAGTATGGAGGGCAGTTATGCAAGTTGAGTATGATAATATAATGTCAAATGCATACACAAAGAAAATTTTAATTTTCTTTCACTCTACAAGTTAAGCATGGAACTACAAATTAATTAAGTCTACAAAATGCTCAAGCTTACAAATTTGCAATCTTCAATAATTTAGAATGCTAAATATTTATTTTTAATTATTTATAAATTTTCAATTATCAATCATTTCCACCACTAAAAGTTTTTAAACATCAAAGATAGTAGAGATTCAAAGCTAAAAAGCTAACATATTACTAGATCCTATTGTTACAAATCTTGTTGTAATACTTGGGATCGAGTCAGTCTACAAGCAAGATGCTCCTCAATGTCTACTATCTCCAAGTTTATCTAGATATCAATGTCCATTACAATGGCTTAATAATTATCACAATTGTATATGTATAGGATCATACCTTTCTCATAGTCCTTGCTATTAAGAATCCACGAGATCTAAGGAAAGAAAGCCTAGTAGTTAGCATGATATTGTCTCAAAATTCCTCAAGGTAAGGACATCATTCCCAAAGTAATGCTAGTCCAGGCAGAGAGTTAAGTCTAGCCCTTAGCCTCCCGGGTCAAAAGGAAATGTGACATCCCATTCATGCATTAAAATCGGGACCACCAAATCAGAGATATCATCACTCATGAAATAATGTGCATGTACTAATGAATCCACAAAAGCATGAGCAGTTGAATCAAATAGAAGCCCATGTTCATGGTATTCCTCATCAAAAGCTTCATAGGCTGCAACTATAAACCCTTTATCTTACTCTTAATCATTGTCAAATTTTTCTTTAGCATGACTATCTTTATCCTCTTCATTTGAATATTCAATTACCACAAATATCCTTGCATTATTTGCTCTGCAGATGCGTTTGTGATCATAATACATCAGTTCAGCACATCTATAACATAACCCTTGGGCATGCAATTCTCTAATCTGATCACTAGTTAATTGTTGAGATTTATGGGTTTTAGACACAATGTTGCATGCATCATCACTATATAGATCAGTCATAGAATAATCATACTATTGCCCATGATACTCATGAGAAGCATATGGTTGAGAAGGACATGAATGATGCTAATAGTCATATTGTTTTCCATATAGATAATGGTGTCTATAAAACAGTGATTGGTTATACTCATTATTGTACATATTTAGCAATTATAGCAATAAGTCTTATTGAGCTACTACATTAGTCATTGTGATTGATACAACCATGTCATGTACATGGACTAAACTCTCTTGCAAAACAACATTACCAGATTGATGAGAGATTCCAAGATGCATGATTGTACCAACAACTGATCCATATGAGATGCCAAGTGTTTAGCAAGTGCTCGTTCTATCCGGACGACATCTATCACTTCATCTACCATCATGGTTGCATCAAAGTCCATAAGTGCATGTGCCATTACATCAATCATGTCAACCGTGTGAACAACTGACTTGCTGAATTCCATTTCTCAAATAATACTCATAATATTGCTATTGGATACCATTAGCCTCCTATAAGACAATTCAGAGTCAATATTTCCTTGTGGCACATGATAAGGATCAAAACCATGTGAGCAATACTCTTGCTAAAGCATGTGATGTTTCCAATCTGAGTCCTCATTGTATTCCTACTATGTCCAATCATAGCTTGCAAGATTTAGATTGACAACACATGAAAACACGTGAAATAACCTATTCACATCATAACAAAATCACTCTTCACTTGAGTCCCCAAGCTTAGTATTGTAAGCCCAAGCTTAGTATTGTAAGCCCAAGAAATTTTGTTTCTCTACAAGAAGATTATATATAGGGATCATAAAAATTTTGTAGGTGTTGGTGCCACAACTGAAATTAGGTAAGCTCAACCTCATCACCCAAGTACTTGAAAAGCCTTGCCCATGTTTTAAAGATAGACAATGGAACAGATATGAATCAATAATTAGTAACCAATGTGGCAATTTGAAAACAAATTCATAGTCTTTGGAGCTTGTAAATGCCCAAATTTTGGTGTATATAATGGTTGCACAACATGGTTTTATGTCATACTAATCATATGTTGTGTTTCATCCAATTGTGTGACTAAATAGTAGGTGGATGTTCCTTAAGTGTGCCCAATGCAACATACTAGATCATGAGAAGATATCATACTCTCGGTAGTGTCCTGAGATAGCTAGTTGTACCCTAATGGTACTAGCAAAGATTTCTCCTAAATGATCTACCACTGTAGATAATGCCTAATCATGCCAATTACCACTGATAATTTGTTGTTGATAGTATGTTGTCATTCTCCCACCAATGCTTCAAGAGACATATCACTAGAAGTGCTCAACAACAAGCCCTACAACAACAGGTAGCATTGCATCAAGTATTGAGTATACCTCACTTCTTTGACTTAAATCTGACGTGTTGGATAGGGGCTTCAATGACAAGCAATTCAAAGTGAGATGACATGTCATCCATTGACCCAGTTGGAGAGAGTAGCTCTTGATAGAGCTGTTGGGTTCATTTTCGTTCAGTCTGAAAATTCCAAAGGAAAGAACTACAAATGCTAATCAAATGCCTTAGTTAGATGGTGCTTGGCATACTTCTCTCAGTAGTCTACTCTAAAAGCTTGCAAATTCACCAAGCAAATTAGGGTCAAATGTGGTAGCCAGCCACCATGCACTTTGATGAGCTCTTTCTGTCCTCAACATCAAGGGCGAACTAGTAGAAGAGACAATAACGTTGTTGACATATCACGGTGTCTCGGGAGTCCCAAGAGATTTGAGCATAACTTGCAGTTACTAAGATTCCATACCTTCACAGTCATGTGAATATAGAATATTTCTAGAAAGCCAATCCAAGGGCTCAGCAACAAAAAGCAGATTCAAAACTGCTTCAAAAGTTGTATTGTTGTACTTCATGGCTATGAAGAATGAAGTGTGTCCTTATGAATTTCTTTCATTTGATCTAAACCCCAAGCTAAAAGCTCCTATACACATTCTCTTGATCCACCACATGATACAAAGTGTAGGGGTGAGGCAATGATTGGAGACCCGATGTGCTTGGATGTTAAAATGGACATGTGAAAACTAGTATCTAGTAATGAAGCCAAGTTGTTTTGCAAGGTTAGATATGCATACATTGGCTTGGATTATTGAGAGGGAAATGATCACAATGCGGCCATGAGAATTCAATCAAAACCCTGCCCTCGTAGGTAACTTTGGGGAGCTTATGATTGGTGGACTTGCAAAGGAAAAGCGACTTCAAGAATGGTCAAGGGAGATTTGATTAGACATACCCTTTCTTCTTCTCCAAGCAAGCTATATATTGTATTGGGAGAGGGGAGGTTGTTGATAATGTATCTCCTCTACCTTTAGATTTGTGATGGCAGTCATAAAACCAAAGGAGGAGTGTTCTCAACAAGGTCTAGCACCATAAGTGTCCGCCCTCACATGGAAGCTCCAACATTTTGCTTCCCATAAATTTAAGGGCATTGTCACAATAATTTTGACCCTTTTTTTGCTTACGCATTTTCATGTAAAGCACATCTATACTGACATACACTAAAGCAATAGTGGTATGGGTTTCCCCATTCACATTTCTAAAGAGATTGGGAGCCTTTTGATAAGAGAAAATGGCCTCATCAAACCCCAATGCAACATATGCATCACCAATGCTATAATCAACAATAGCAATCACATCCACATCCTTGCTATTTGACCACAAAGCAACACTTTCTAGCACCAAATATATGCTGAAGAGCTGCCTTGTGAGCTCCCTTTTCCCTGACAATCGACGCCAAAATCCTTCTATCTACTGCTTCTTCTAAAGAGGCTACTGGTTGTTTGCATTGTGGACCTTCAGAGAATGCTCACAAAGCTCTTTTGCTTCTCTGAACTACTTAGCCTTTAGGTATGCTTCTTCAAGATCACTGCATGTTTCTCCCACTTGCAAATCCATATCACCTAATGCACATTTCTACATTTCATAGGCAGTCCTATGGTAGGAGAGTGCCCTGAATGCTGACCAAGCAATGCAAGAATATCTCCCAATTGCATGTACCTAGCAAAGGCAACAAGAGCATGATGTATTCCTTCTTGTAAGTCATGGATAGTAATAGCTCATCATGCAAAATAGGTATGGCTTCTTCAAATTGGCCTAGCCTACAATGGATGGCTACCAAGATGTGTAAACTTGTCAAGGTCTAGTTTGCGACACTGACTTGAGAGATATTCTTCTCAAGCACATTCACCAATAATAGTTTGCTTGACCTGCTTGCTTTCATTTTCCCCATACCCTTACTGAACATCTTGCCCAAGATCTTATTCTTCACGAAAGAAATTTTATAGTTTTTTTTTTTGGGAGTGCAAGCCCTCTGTGTGTACACCACCAATAGCTCCCTAAAGATGCTCTTACTTAGAAGCAACAAGCAATTTTTGAGAAGTCATGGTTGCTCAACAAGATTAATCAATTTGCAAGCCTTTTCTACACATCTTTTGAGCTGAACTATGCCTACATCGGTTTCATTGTGTTGAGTCTCCACCAGACTTTGCAAGCTTACAGTAGCATGTATTATGCTAGCACATTGATATCTATGGCTCTTATCATATTTGGTAGCATTGTGAGACCTCCAGATCTATAAGATTAAGAGCCAATGCAGCTTAGGTCTTGAAGCAAAGGTTGGTGTTGTTTTCTTGAGATCTTATTGTGATGGAGAAATTAGGCTTGAAGATCTAACATATTTTGTGTTGGCTGTCTAGTAGCTCACATGGCCATTCTTCCCTCCAATATAGTGTTCATCTTCAAGCTCTTGATGGATAAGTTCCCAAGGTGGAACCTTAGATGCAAGACCAAATGGGCATAGAAACCCATTGTAAGCAAGGGAGTGTAAGGGCAGATGGGTGTGAATAGCCCTAAGGGTAGGGGAAACCCTAACCCTAGCTAGCAAAGGGCTATATAAACAGCCTATGGGTCACTATCACCTGTGAGAGAGTGTACCCAAGTTGTACTCTAAGAAACTTAGTAAGCAAGATTCCATTCTTGTACTTTGAGCTCTTCTCTCCCTCTTGTGCACACATTCTACTACTGCAAACTCTAATTATCAACATGGTATCATAGCCATCTCTGATCTCCTCAGCTTCCCTCAGCATCAGTCATCACTAAGTGCACATTAGCTGTCATTTTCTTCACTCTATCCTTCTTTCATCCATAGCTGCCTGCAACCTACCTCCATTGGAGGACTTGAGGAGGACAAAGGAGGCCATATTAGCCTGAGATTTCTTCTGGAGATCTTTTCCCCACATCAGGGCATAGCTCGCTGTCAGCTCAAACACTGACATTGTCCATGCGTGAGGCCAACATTGCCAACATTCGAAAAAACGGCGCAGTATGGACATGCGCAAATCTCGGGCTGAATCGTGGGCAGCAGGCGGCGCAATCCCAGCCACTATCATAGGGGTTTGATAACCCCCCAAGTGAGCTATCCTCAACTAAGAGGGCTCTGGGAAATTCCTCTTCTGCTGGCTGCTACAAGGCAAACCCTAACTGTGTTTTTTTGGGCAGCCATAGCCAACAAGCTCCAAGCTTGACATTTTGGGTTTTTTACACTCTGAGCTTCATTAACAGTGATTCTAATCACTGAAGCAGAGTCTCTGAATCCTTTTCCAGAGTCTAAAGCTCTTGGGCATGATTAACGGACATCACCAAGCATTGGGAAGCCGACTTCCAACCGGGTTCCATTCAAGCACTTCACTAAGCTTGACAATAGTGTTCTCTTAACACTAATCATAAATCATAAGTTGAATAGCTTGCTGGGCATTCACTAAAACCCAGTGAGTTTTTATTCCTCTTCATGTATTGTTGTAAGGTTATGTGTAAAATGAACACATAGACCATTATGCACAAGAAGTGTATTGCATACCGTAAGTGACATTGTCTCAAGTACTTTGGTCAGTAAAATCAATAGCATGAGTGTCATCATACTCTCCTCAGAGTCATCAGCAACAAGCATTGAGATCATAGACAAACCGTGTCCAACACAAGCTTCATCCATAAGCCATACCACAAGGAGGAGCTTGAAGTCCAGTCTAGGTTTACTTCATTAAAACCTAAAAAGACTTTTAAACCACGGAAGAATTTTGCACATAAGAAAGGACCACCAAAGTCATACCTGGAAAATTACACTTATATGATTTTCAGCCTTTCTCTTCATTGCAATTTTGACTTCACTTTGTCTAATTTGCTTCCGCATTTAGTGAAAGGTTTGTAAGGGACTAGACACTGCCCTTGTCCTAACAAGTGGTAAGACCTTCCCAATGACCACAACATATGCTGATGTCCGTCCTCAAATTCGAAAGTTTGATGGTAAGGATTTCCATCCATGGCAAGTACTTATAAAATACAAAATGATGGAGAGAGGGTATTGGCCTCTTATTCAAGGCAGTAGAGTTGTAAACTCTGCAAATATGATTGATATAGAGGATGACCAACGGGCTCAAGCAATCATAATGCTACACTTAGATGAATCCCTGGTTCATCATGTTGATCAACTAAACACTGCTAAAGAAAAATGGGATGAGCTTGAAAATCTCTATGGAGCCACTAGGAAGAATACTCAAATCTTCCTTAAAATTGAATTCTTTAGCTTGGAATATCGTTCAGGAGAAAAGGGACTTATGGCACAGCTTGCTTCTGTACAAGCTCCGATACTTGAAGAAGATGTTATTGCTATTCTCCTAAAAGCTGTAAAACAGGTGTTTCCTACTCTTGTAACCACTCTCACCAATATTCCAGATCCTACTTTGGCAAGTACCATTCAATCCTGTTTGGATGAAGAAAAGAGGAACCACAAAGAAAGCAGCAACAGTCATGCAACTTCAAATTCCCGTGAACAAGTATTGGTTCATATAGTTCTCACTAAATGTTCTTTCTATAAGAAAAAAGGACATCTTGTAAACAACTGCTGGAAGAAGTATCCCGAGAAGATGAAATGTAACAAATGCAAGAAGATAGGGCATATAACAAGTAAATGCCCCAACACTCCTGAAATACCCAAAGAATTGGTGGCCAATTATGTCTCCAATTCATCTGAAGATCGACTATTTTGACTATTTAAATCATCTACCTAAAACAACCTTGTAAGCCTGATTTATAAAGGCATCCAAAAAGGGAGGGGGGAGATCTTTTACATGTCTTGTAATCCAATGCCACCCTGGCATTGAGGGGGGGTGTTAGAAAATGGGCATAGAAACCCACTGTAAGCAAGGGAGTGTAAGGGCAGATGGGTGTGAATAGCCCTAAGTGCAGGGGAAACCCTAACCCTAGCTGGCAAAGGGCTATATAAATAGCCTATGGGTCACTATCACCTGTGAGAGAGTGTACCCAAGTTGTACTCTAAGCAACTTAGTAAGCAAGATTTCATTCTTGTACTTTGAGCTCTTCTCTCCCTCTTGTGCACACATTCTACTGTTGCAAACTCTGATTCTCAACAAGACCTTCATAGGAAAAAGGGGAATGAAGGGACTTTTGAAAAGCGCTCCATGAAAACTTGAAGAGAACCTTGAGAAGAAAAGTCAAATAACCATGCCTTTAGTCTTCACTAAAGCATGCAACCCTACTTTACCAAGTACTCCAAAAATTGCATGAACATTTGATGACGACTTGTTATTTTGTCTATCCACTACCATATATGTCTCTTCCATCTTCAAAGATCTATAGATTTAGTATTCTTCCAACTATAGATGTCATGCAAGTCACTACTAGTCATTGTCCATGTCTTATACCTGTAGTACTTGTCTAAAATTGGTTTTTAAGATGAAAGATTGGAATAAATATGAAGGAAAAAATGAGAAAAATGGATCAAAGACAAATGCTCTGATACCATTTTTCAAGCAGAGAAGTAGAGAGAGAGAAAGAGAGAGAAGACTACATAAGAGAGAGGAGTGTAGAAGAGAGAGAAAGAGAGTGATGAGGAGAGAGAAATTCTAGAAATGGAGAGAGAAAGACAAGGAAGAATAAGAGAGATGGCTAGAAGCCATGAAAGGACAAGAGGAGCTAGAGAGAGAAGAAGGACAAAGTTGTATTCTTCTGTAAAACATTGATATCATATACATGTGTCATTTGCCCTTTTATATGCCCCTGATTCCACTCTTTATAGGAGTAGGGGATCATCGGATTGGGATTCTACTTCATCTTCATCTCTCATTCTTTCTACACTCCCTCCATCGATACAAATACTATCCTCATCCCCTATTTGAACTCACTATCATCTTCAATAGTATCATATTCCCATCCATGTTGCTATACATCCTCAATCCACCCAAAGGCACATCAATCCTAACTTGTCTTCCAAATCTAGAAGTATTATTATACTCCCTTTCTCCAGCCTTTCTCATTGTTTCTCTAAGCTCTCTTCTAGAATTATTCTTCTCTCCAAGCCAAGATATCCCCTTACTTTGCCAAGTTCTACATATTCTCTTTTTCCTTGATGAGCTCTACTTTAGGGGACATATGAGCTTTTAAGGTATTATAAGGACTCAATAAGGAATATATTAGCAGAGTTTGTGTCTTCACAATGGCTACCAACAAGCAAATGAGTGCTAGATCTAGCCAAGAGATTGCATGAAAAAATGAGGTTTCCCCTACACAGACTCAAGACCATGTGCTCATCGTTGTATTTGATTTACGTTTTCACTATAATGCTAGTTGAATTATTAATGGTAATGAGAAAATTAAGACAGTATGGGATAACTAGTCTAGTTTTAGGAATCTTTACACATACTTTATGACTTAAGTAGAAGGACAATAGAGTAGTTACCTAGGAGGGAATTTCCATAAGGAGCATCCCCTCCCATGATGAAGCTAAGTCCATACATAGGATCTATTTAAATTGATTGGATTATCTATACTTGTGACATCGGAATAATTGTTTAATGGCTATAAAAAACCATTACTTAATGCTATAGCTAAGTGAACAGTAGAATTAATAAACTACTCTTTTTCTTGAAGAGAAGTTAGTAGAATAGATAGTACATTACATGCTCTAAATTCAAGTCAATAAAAGGACCTAGGTTTAAGAAGGTTAAAATAGCATTGACATTAAAATGATTGACTAGTAGAGTATTGATCTCTTAACTAGGAATTCATATCTCTTTCAATGTTAAGGTGTCATTCTTGCTACGAGATTTAAGATGGAACAATTTAAGAGGACCCCAAAGTTTATACACTTAGAGGACCTCCTCTAAAACCCCTTATAAAGGAAGGTCTCCCATGACCCTAGAATAAACCATTATGATAAATTCTTGTAATCTAGAGTAGAGACTAAGATGAATGAAGACATAAGATCTCAATGAGATATGAACTTGAACCTAGGAATGTTTGAAGTTTTGAGGAGGCTAGGCTAAACTAAAGATGCCATAACAACCTCAAGATTGGCTCCCTTCCAAGGTGGAGTAAGGCCTATTTTAAGTTCATGAAAACTTAACCAATTGAGTGCAACCCTTTACTAGATAGTGTACTTAGATAAACACATGCATAGATTGTATTACAAAGGATTTCTTGATGCATTGTAAAGGATTGTTTGATTACTTGTGTATTTTAAGTCAAGATTATGCCAACACATGTTGATTTTGAGGAGCATGCTTGGTCTCCCCCAAGGCTAGATATTGAGCTCTTTCAACAAGGAGTTGATTATGTGCTCTAGATGTTAGGACTAGCACTAGGTGTGAGAACTTTCTTTGTAGGGACTTGTGGTTAGCTAGAAGGTGCCAAGGAGCAAGGGAGACTATGGCCACAATTCCTTGGGCATAGTAGGACTAGCATAATCCCTCTATGAGCTTGAGATTGGTCTCCCAACAGGCCCCATGCTAGTTAAAGGTGGATTGGTGGGTTTTTTCTTCAAATGAAATCCTCTTCATGGATTGGAGATTGATGGGATAAAGAAAGGATTGTAAACCTTTTTTAGAGTAAAAATTTATGCTTTCTCAAATATTTCTTTTCACTTGTATTTGTATCTATGCTAAAAGTATGTGAATGAACATGTTCTAATGAATCTAAATATGAAGTTGTTTTTATATATCAAAATAATGTGATAGGTAATTAGAAATTTAAGCAAAATCTACCTCAATGGAAAGTGAGAGGAAAATTTCCTAACAAATTCATCCTATGGCAAGGTGATCTCTCAATTAGCTGAGAGGTTTCCTAAAGAAATGCTAAATTAGGAAGGTCTACGAAAAATTAACCCTAGAATATTATCCTTACAACCTAACTTAGTATCATTTTAGGGGACTAAAGTGAGCTTTAACCTATGGGTAGAGGGGATGATGCACTTGGCTCTCCCTTGTTTCTCACTCTCCTTGAACCAAGTGTGCAAGAGTCTACTTCAATTTGGTTTAAATTCAGTAAACAACTACCCAAAACATTTTTTAGGAGACCTTATAAGTCTTTTATAACCCCTTTTTAGATTTGCCCTTGTAGGAATAAGGTGGAGCTTCCCCTACAAGGATAGACTCAAGTGATCCTAGGCCATAAAAGCTCAAATATTTATTGGGAGTTCTAGGTAGAGTCCTCCAAATGCATTCCTTGATGGACTTCCAAAATCATGCTATTGAGAATTTGTAAAAGATAGGCATTTTATGAATGATCACTAATGTGTGATGCTACTAGCCATAGCTCACATCAAATCTTTATAATAGCACAAAACATGCAAGCAAGCAATATGACAATCCATGAAACAATCAATCATTCAAACATCAACCATAAATATATCAAGTTATACATACACTTATATGCCAATGTTATCACTAGATCATTTTAATATCTATACACACAGTACTACTACTTTTTTGTATTGGTGACAATTATCAATCAATGTTTTTCAATGTAACATGATTTAAATTAAAATATTTTATCCAATTTCAACAAACGGCTAATGCATGTGACATAAATGGGTAGTGAAATACATAAGTAAACATGAAATAATACTTTGAAAGTTTGACCTTACAAACATGCACTAAAACACATTTGTGTACACATAGTAACATTACATACTAACTATATTTATATGCATACAAAATTTGAACATAACGTGATTCAAGGCCTAAATTTTTGTAAACAAAATGATGAAATGAAATGCAACTTGCAAGCAATAAACATGATATGATAACACATGTTCAAACTAGTTATCAAAATAAACATTGATAAGCTAATTTTGTGTAATGAGGGACATCATAATCCAATTAGCATCAAATAACAACCAAACCATGATCTAACACTGCTCAAGCTAGGATATTAGGTTGTTAAAAAAATATCACACATACTTGATTGCTTTTAGCTATTCCAATGATTCAGACCTAGGACAAGTGCACCCCATAAGAGGATCAAATACCAAGATATAAAGCACTTTGTGGTTGTCCCAATGTCCCTTCAAAAACAAGAACCCAAATAAGCAACAAATAATCAAGGATCACCTCTTTCTCACACTAGAACAAGGAACCTAATCTTGTCTACCACATGTTTGGTTTTTTTTTAAAGTATCTCTATGTAAAGAATAGGACTTAGCCCATAGAAAGATTATCATAACCATCCACTCAATGCACAGGATATCCTTGGGTTTGTCTTACAAGAAATTTTTTCACCCAAGAAGGATGCATTCCCCCAAAGACTCACTCAAAGATAAACATGTGACAAATGCAGCCAAGATCCTCCATTTATAGAGGTCTCTGTCCACATCTAGTAGGCCTACTCGATGGGCCCATTTTTCTAAAAAACCCAATAAGCCCATTAGGATATGGAAAATTTCTAGTCAATTAACCAGCATAGACTATTGTACCTAGTTAACATAATTTTTAACATTATCAATGTTAAATCTCAAAGTTAATAATGTGCTATTATTAACTTTGTGCTATTATTACAATATCACAAAAAATATAATCATGTTATTGTGATGCCTATATAGTGTGTATGTGTACACACATGCATGCTTGATGTTGTGGTAGAGGGAACATTGGTCATAATATCATCATAATGCACATGGTAATCCATTATATTGATGATGATAAGAACAAACATGCACACACATTCATAGAGAGAGTGTGTGTATATGTGGTATTGTGATGCAACAACCCTACTATGGTGTGATGCATAAGCTATTGTTACCTAAAAATGACATCAATTGCAAGTCATAGACAATTGAAGCAAATTAAAGTTGGCCAAAGGTAATAAAAGCTAAGACCATACTAAAGTCTTTGTTCATCAAAGTCACCCTATGAGCATGAGCAGCACAACAATGTAAGCATCGTTCATAAAATCAATAACAAAGTCTCTAGTTGCTTCCTGAAGACAAAGAATGGTTGCAAGCTACCATTTCTTTTGCATGCCAACTTCATTGGACACCCTTGATAGTCTATAAGAAATGTCATTGAAAACTCTGATAAAAGCTGTCTTTGGAATGACATGCTGTGTAGCTCTTTGTGTCTTCATTATCTCATAAAACATTTTTTAGCATAATAAAATCTAAACTTTCTCTTTCTCTTAGCCTTGGAAGGCTCTAACAAAGATTGATTGATAAAGAATAAAGCAACTTGCAATCTAAAATTAGTAAATTGTAAAAAATAATAGTTTTTTTTTAAATAGCATTTGGTTAAGATGGTGGACTATTAATAAGAAGCACTAAATAGAACAAGGGGTAGTTGAAATTTTCCTTTACCATTATTTGAAAGAGTAAATTCTAGCATGAACCCCCAAATAACATGCTTTAAATTCTTGGAATTTTGGTAGATCCAAAACCTAGATAAAGTAGTGGAGAGTAAGCCTAAGATCAAGGAGCTTCAAAATGTGTACTTGGCCATACATACATGCCTTGGGAGGGGAAATCACATATAGACTATATATTGAACTTTTAAAGTCCTACAAGAAGACTATGAGGATTAGAAATATGATTGTCCACACTCCATGAGAACTTGTTAGGCATCCCATTTCCTTAACTAGTAGGATTGTGAAAGCTATTTTGGGAATTGAAAGGCACATTCAACTTTACAAATAAGGAGCATAAGATGATGCTACTTAGTGAATTTGGGGAGAAGATCATATTGTGTAAGAGACATACAACATGATGGGCTTTAATTAGAACCACAAATGTTCCATACAATGTTATCTAGTATGAGGCATAATCATTAGAAGGATCTTCAAAAGTATGATAAAGGATGCCCCTTCAAGAGCTAAAAATTTGAATTTGGAAGCTCCTTTTCCAAAGAAGGAATGATGTAGAAGCCAAAGCTATAATGATTAACTTTGGTAGTGCATTGATTTTAGAATGATAAAAAAAGTCTGTTAGTAATCCTCATATTCCATCATCAACTACACATCTAAGTGCCTTCTAAATAACTAAAACATCAAACCAAACACAAATAAGATCCATAGAAAAAGAAAGCAAAAAAGGATAGAAGGAAACAAGCAAGGAAGTTGAAGAACAAAGCATCAAGAAAAAAGAAAAATGATAAATTTAGAGGGTTTGGGAAGCAAAAAAAGAGAGTTTACCCTCAAGAGGAGATAGAAATTTAGGTAGTCTTAGAGAAATTGCGAAAAGAGTAAGAAGATGCATGGAAAAAATGGCCAAACATTAGGAAGATTATGAGAACACAACTTGAAGAGGAAGAAGCTTGAGATCTCACAACACAAAATTTATTGAGAGGTATCAAAGTAGATTATTTACAAGACAAATTTTTCCCTTAGGTAAATAGACATATATATAAGGTTGGGGGGAAAACCTTCTACTGAGAAAAAAAAAACAACAAATTCCGACAGGAGTGATGTGATAAATAAGAACCAACTCTATTGTAGAAGGAAGTGCTAAGATCAATGGACCATGATTAATCTAAAAAGAGAGTAAGATCTAGGCTTTGCAAAAATATTCAAACGTCTCATGAGGCAAAGCCTTTGTGAAAGGATTTGTTAAGAATCACATGATGGGAGAACTTGCTTGAGCTATTGTGCTAAACACACACCATACACATAGGAGGAAGCTCACTCAAAAACACAAGAAGAGAGATGGAAACCAAAACAATTCTTTTTGCTAGTTTCTTCTTCTTCTTTCTCACACAATATGTAACATCCCCGTGCCGTAGGAAACCCCCCCCCCCCCCCCTTCTTTTCTTTTTCTCAAAATTTTTTTCCCTCTCCCTTCCGAAGAGAGAGAGAGAGAGGGAGTGAAGAAGGAAAGGGGGGTGCATGCCGCCCAGGTGGTGGCTTACAGAGTTGTGCCCCCCCTTAAAAGGCCACCCTCCTCCTCCCTTGTTGACACGGTTTCCCCCCCCCCCCCCATTGCTGCAGAAGCCCCCCGTTCGCTGCAGGCAAGCCGTCAACTCCTTGGGTCCTCTGACGGATGTAGAAGCCCCCTCCTACCACTCTGACCGGTCGTGAGGAGAAAGGGAGGAGGAGAGGATAAGAAGGAAGTAGTGGGAGAAAAGTAAGAAGGAGGAGAGGAGGAGAAGAGAAGGAATAGGAGGAAGAGAAGGGAAGAAAATAAGGGGAAGAGAGGAAGGAAGAGAGAGAGGAAGAGAAGGAGAAGGAGAAGGAGAAGGAGAGAAGGGAGAAAGAGGAAGAGAAGGAGTGAGGAGATAGAAGAAGAAGGAGTGAGGATAGAAAAGAAGAGGAAGAGAAGGAGAAGGAGGAGAGAAGAGAAAGGAGGGAGAGAGAGAAAAGAAGGAAGAGAGAGAAGAGGAGGAAGAGAGAGAGAGAGAAGGGGAGGAGAGAAGGAGAAGGAAAGAAGGAGAGGGAGAGAGAAGAGAGAGAAGAGGAAGAGAAGGAGAAGGAGAAGGAGAAGGAGAGAAGAGAAAGAAGGGGGGAGAGAGGGAAAAGAAGGAAGAGAGAGAAGAGTAGGAAGAGAGAGAAGAGGAGGAAGAGAGAAAGAGAAGGAAAGAAGAAGGAGAGGGTAAAAGAAGAGGAAGAGAGAGAGAGAAGGGGAGGAGAGAAGGAGAAGGAAAGAAGAAGGAGAGGGAGAGAGAGAAGAGAGAAGAGGAAGAGAAGGAGAAGGAGAAGGAGAAGGAGAGAAGAGAAAGAAGGAGGGGGAGAGAGAAAAGAAGGAAGAGAGAGAAGAGGAGGAAGAGAGAGAGAGAAGAGGAGGAGAGAAGGAGAAGGAAAGAACAAGGAGAGGGAGAGAGAAGAGGGAGAAGAGGGAGAGAAGGAGAAGGAGAGAAGAAGAAGTGGGAGAGAGAAGAGCGAGAAGAAGAGAAGGAGAGAAGAAGAAGAAGAATAGGAAGAGAGAGAGTAGGAGAAGAGGGAAGAGAGAGAAGAGGGGAAGAAGAAGAGAGAGAGAGAGAGAGAGAGAGAGAGAGAGAGAGAAAGAAAGAAGGAGGAGAGGAGAAAAAGAAGAAGAGAGTGAGAAGAGAGTAACCGCCACAAGTTACCCAAACCACTCTCTTGGCAACGAACCCCATCTAGCGGTCTTTCCCAATCGAACGTGTCAAACCGAAACCATTAAGGTCCGGACTGCCCAATCTCCGCGAGGCGAATGGCTCCTAAGAAGAAAGTCGCGGGAAGCGTAGGCATCCAAGCCATCGATAATGTTGGAGAGACGAGAGCGGAATGACCAACGCAGCACACACGAATCAAGCCCAGGTTCTAAGCCTTAAAATTAATTAAGTAATATTACTCGTGGAAGAGATGAAATGGTTTGTACATGGAACCAAAACGAGTCTTAGGGTTTTGTTTACTCTAAGAACTAAGTTGCATGCGTGAATGGAAGAGTTTGAAATTCACATAAAATGATAAGGTTATCGCCTTATCTCACATGAAATGATAGCTTTTACTCACATAAAATGATGGGGTTATCACCTTACGTCACATAAAATGATAGCTTTTTAACCAATTCAGTGATGAATAGTCATTTGGAATTCATGTCTCACAATCATGGTTAAAAGGAACACATGAAATGTTAATTCTGTTCATGAGATACACTTGCATCATTAGACAAAACCCTAGACTTTCATAGATGCAAGTCACATGTGATCCGGGGCATTAAGAGTAAGTATAAATTTCCTGCAAATTGTTTCATCGATCTTGCTGTGGATTATCTCAAATGGATATGCCCCTAGCTTAGTTGAAGTTGGTGACCTAACCCTAAATGGATTGTTGACCCGAGTTATGCTTGGCGGTTTGAAAAGGTTCAGCAAGTGTTTTGATACATCCAATTAAAATTCTGATTGTGCATGCAATGGGATTGCGATACCTTGAAGCAAGAGGTTGTGCATTCACCTATTTGTTAATGTGGTTTTGGATGTCAACCCAAGTGGGGAGTGTTTGATGATTTCATGGCCGGGTCTGAGATGACTGATTGCCATGGGAATGAAAGGGATGTTTTCCCTAGCATTTGTTACTATGCTAGTTTCTTTAGCTATGGTTGATTTCCTAAAGGGATAATTAAGGAAGGATGGCACTAGCTACCCCCCGTGAGCCACCAAACCCTAACCAAGGGGGTTAGGAATCCACGCTGAGAATGTGGACCAAACCCACCGCAAGAGTCTCTTCGTGAAAATCACTTGGCGTAGGAGGACGCTTGGGTGCTAGTGGGGGCTCTGGCCGTTAATCCCAATGCCTCCGGGCCCTACACAAGTGTTCTATGTGACTCGAGATGGGATCTCGAGGCCTTGATACTAGTTACAAGGTGGAATCTTGGAAGGATAAACCTTCAGGTTTTATTGCCGCAAGACGGAAGGATTTTTCTACGGAGGCAGAAAGGAGCACTTAATTCTCCTGTGTGGGCAGGAGATACACATTAATCCGAAGATAAGTTAAGGAAGTGTTTGATCTTGTTTTAACCTGTCTTCGTGTCTGTGGCCTAAATTACGTAAAGGAACTTGTGACTAACGGGTTAATTAAGGAAGCTACTTTTATGTGTGAAGCATAACGTGGTAGGTAATTAGATAACTAAAACAACCCTCAAGGGAAGCGTGGTGGATGTGACCAATGGGTCTATCCTACGGAAAGGTGGTCTCAGTTAGCCGAGAGCTTTCCTCAAAGGAGATGTTAACAGGAAATGTTAGGAAAAAGTCGATCTATGACCTTAGACAATGTTAACTAGGAACCCGGACTTGAGGTTGATCCTAGTGGGAACCGCATGACTAGTTCCATTGCGGGACAGACTCGAGAGACCCTAGTTGGCAAACCTCGTGTCATTCCTTGGGAGTGCCGGGTGGCGTCTTCTAGATATATCTCTCGATGGACTACTAAGACGTGTCCCGCGATTTGAGGAGCGGGCACGTTACAGTTGGTATCAGAGTAAAACTTCTTAATGATGCATGATTGATTAATGTTCGGATCATAGACATATCCTAAATAACTTAAGTGGTATGGCTTGATTGTCAGGCACCTTCTGCACCCACGAATGCTGACATGCAAGAGAAGAAGTTTCTTCTCAAGCAAATTAAGCCACCCGAGTTTGATGGCAAGGGACGGACTGTTCAAGTTGATGCCGAGATCTGGATTGAGTCCATGGAGGACTATTTTGAGGCAGCAAAACTGCACCTGCTAACCAAGCCATGCTCGCCAAACTTAAGCTTACACAAGCAAAGTGAGACTTTGGTGGAAACATTGGTGTAGAGACCAAGCGATCTTGGAGGGTCAGTCACTTGGGATAAGCTTAAGGAAGCTGTGCGAGGGAGGTATCTGCCACCTGCCTACCACACACAAAAGATGAATGAATTTTATGACTTGAAATAGCTAGGATTATCCCTTGAAGCATATTATTCAAATTTTGTTTCACTCGTAAAGTATGCACCCCAAATGGATATGACACAATAGGTGTTAAAGTTCTGTGCTAGGTTGAATCCACCCATAAACACTCAATTGGAATCAATGCGCCCAAGGGACTTGCAAGACGCATTACTCCGAGCGAATCCAATCATCCAAGAACTTAAATTGGGCAACTATTATGAAGATGACTCACAGGATCAAGACAAGAGGTGCCACAAGTGCGGAGAGATAGGACACATCCGTAAGGGATGCCTCAACTGCCGATGTTTCCACTGCAATGAACTAGGACACATCCAAACAATTGGACCCTGAGAATCAGGAACGTGCGGTCAAACGAAGCCTTCTAAACTGCACTTTTGGCTCATATTACGAACCACATGATGATGAAGGCTTGGAGCCTGTTGTAACCTTTGAGGATGACTAGATATCCTAGGAAGATCCTCTTGAGGTAGTAATTCTTGTACTTGGAATAAAACCTATTGAATCCCATGAGTTGTGGGCAAGTTGTTATTTTAAGATGGGAATTTGAGTAATCAGAGTTACGCAGCAAAAGCGTGATGGGACCTAACCCACAAGTTTTAGAACGGTTATCAATAAACCCTAAGCGCATTTGAGATGAGGATATCTCGATTCCTCTAAGGGGGAGAAGATGTAACATCCCCATGCTGTAGGAACCCCCTTCTTTTCTTTTTCTCAAAAAATTTTTCCCTCTCCCTCCCCCCCCGATAGTACGTTGGGGAGAGAGAGTATGTGTGTGAAGTAGGAAAGAGGGGTGCATGCCGCCTAGGTGGCGGCTCACAGCTGCACCCCCCCTTAAAAGGCCACCCTCCTCCTCCCTCATCGACACAGTTCCCCCCCCCCCCCGCCCTGTTGCTGCAGAAGCCCCCCGTTCACTGCAGGCAGGCCGTCAGCTCCCTGGGTCCTCCAACGAATGTAGAAGCCCCCCCCCTACTGACATAGAAGCCCCTCCCCCTGCTCACGTGGAAGCCCCCCCTACCACCCTGACCGGCCGTGAGGAGAAAGGGAGGAGGAGAGGATAAGAAGGAAGCGGTGGGAGAAAAGTAAGAAGGAGGAGAGGAGGAGAAGAGAAGGAAGAGAAGGGAATAAAAGAAGGGGAAGAGAGGAAGGAAGAGGATAGGAAGAGAAGGAGAAAGAGAAGGAGAGAAGGGAGGAAGAGGAAGAGAAGGAGTGAGGAGATAGAAGAAGAAGGAGTGAGGAGAGAAAAGAAGAGGAAGAGAAGGAGAAGGAGAATGAGAGAAGAGAAAGAAGGAGGGAGAGAGAGAAAAGAAGGAAGAGAGAGAGAAGGGGAGGAGAGAAGGAGAAGGAAAGAAGGAGAGGGAGAGAAAAGAGAGAGAAGAGAGAGAAGAGCAAGAGAAGGAGAAGGAGAAGGAGAGAAGACAAAGAAGGAGGGAGAGAGGGAAAAGAAGGAAGAGAGAGAAGAGGAGGAAGAGAGAGAGAGAAGAGGAGGAGAGAAGGAGAAGGAATGAAGAAGGAGAGGGTGAGAGAAGAGGAGGAAGAGAGAGAGAGAAGGGGAGGAGAGAAGGTGAAGGAAAGAAGAAGGAGAGGGAGAGAGAAGAGAGAGAAGAGGAAGAGAAGGAGAAGGAGAAGGAGAGAAGAGAAAGAAGGAGGGAGAGAGGGAAAAGAAGGAAGAGAGAGAAGAGGAGGAGAGAAGGAGAAGGAAAGAAGAAGGAGAGGGAGAGAGAAGAGAGAGGAGGGAGAGAAGGAGAAGGAGAGAAGAAGAAGTGGGAGAGAGAAGAGGGAGAGAGGGAGAAGGAGAGAAGAATACGAAGAGAGAGAGTAGGAGAAGAGGGAAGAGAGAGAAGAGGGAAAAAAGAAGAGAGAGAGAGAGAGAGAGAGAGAGAGAAAGAAGGAGGAGAGGAGAAAAAGAAGAAGAAGAGAGTAACCGCCACAAGTCACCCAAACCACTCTCTTGGCAACGAACCACATCCAGTGGTCTTTCCCAATCGAACGTGTCAAACCAAAACAGATCCGGACTGCCCAATCTCCACGAGACGAATGGCTCCTAAGAATAAAGTCGTGGGAAGCGTAGGCATCCAAGCCACCGATAATGCTGGAGGGATGAGAGCAAAACGACCAACGCAACACACACGAATCAAGCCCAGGTTCTAACCCTTAAAATTAATTAAGTAATATTACTCGTAGAAGAGATGAAATGGTTTGTGCATGGAACCAGAACGAGTCTTAGGGTTTTGTTTACTCTAAGAACTAAGTTGCATGTGTGAATGGAAGAGTTTGAAATTCACATAAAATGATAATGTTATCGCCTTATCTCACATGAAATGATAGCTTTTACTCACATAAAATGATGGGGTTATCACCTTACTTCACATAAAATGATAGCTTTTTAACCAGTTTAGAGCATGAATAGTCATTTGGAATTCACGTCCCGCAATCATGGTTTTCCTATCACATTGAGACTATTCATGGAATTCACGTCTCTCACAAAGTGGTAATGCATCTCAATGTGGCTTTTCCTATCATGGAACACTAGGTTTCTAGCTTATTGCATGCTACTCATGTTGTCATAAGAATGATAACTAAACCATCTCCCTATACATCCAAATCACCCAATAACTTTTACAGTCATACCATCTCACATACTACCATAGCAATACCTCTATACTCAGCCTTTCATTAGGAAAAAATGAACTCGTAAATGGTCCTTTTAGCCCCCCCTCTCTCCTCCTTAAAACAAGGAAAAGAGGAGAGAATAATAGTAAAATAATCCTCTTCTCTCTCCACTTTTGCAATCTCGTTTTGCCTTTTTTATATTATCTACAAAGTTATACTCAGATTTCTTCTCTCTCATCATTCAAGAAGTCTTTCTCAACCAAATTTTATATTCAAAAAGGAGTTAGTCACTGGAGTGCGGTACTTCATTTTCAATGCAAAATGATTAGTAGATACGAGATAATTGATTTTTTAATAGACAAAAAGGAAAATAAAATTTCAAAAGTTCCTTTTAAGATATTTTGGAAATTTTTTATATTTTAGATTTTGGTAAAAAAACAAACCAACTAGTCAAATTTCGTATTTTTTGGAAATGTTTTTGGAGGTAAAATAGAAATGTCTAAAATATGAAAAGTCTTGGACATCCCTATCCTCTGAGCTATTTTTCCCCATATCCATACTCTCTCATGGCTCTATTGTGACCTCTTCTCTATGTTTATGTAACCTTCATTAACAGAATGAGTTACTTACACCCTCCTTTCCCTTGGCATCTTTGTGTGCCTCTCTATGCATCTCCACTCTACCTCGTGTGACAACCAAGTAGGCTCCCCATTTCTACTAATAGTAAAATGAATGCATGAAAGAAGGAGTTGCATATTGAGGTAGAGATTGAATACGCCCCATTATTCAAAAGAACCCAACGTACCACTGTCAACCCTCAGGTTTTGCAAAGTTACCAACAAATGGGATTGAAATATGTGGCCTTGTGGGTTGATGGAGGAATCTACCCAATTGACCTCTTAAACAATAGACCTCCAACTTTCTCAAGAATCGCAAATTTGCTGAAGTATGTGTTCAAAGTATTTACAACTTGCCAAGAAACCATTAAAATTTGTCATGATGTGATCGTTGCACATCAACTTCATATACAACAGCTCATAAGACAAGTGGTACAGCTTAATGACACTATAATTCAACAAAATAATCAAATTATTTCAATGCAGGACACTATCTATGACATTGGTATCTCATATGAGGAGGCAAAGGCACAATTGGAAAACCTCATAAGAAAGATCAACAGCAAGCTAACACAGGAGCGAAAATGAAAGAAGAAGCCAATCAGTGAGTTAATTGTGAATAGAGGCTAGTGGAAGTGACGTATCAAAGCATGTAAGGTAGCTCAGAATGAGAACCTAGGTGAGGGTGAGGTTAAATCATGTATTAGTAGATTGCTGAAGGCAAGTACATTGGAAAATGCTTTGAGAAATCCTAAGTTTAAGGCTGTGAAGTAAAAGGTAATTGAGTGCACATTAAAAGATGTGTCAAATGAGTTCTCCGTTGTAGATGCACAATCCATTTGTGACAGGGCCGGTATTAGCACAATGACTTACTCAAATATATTCAAAGGTGTGAAGGCTGGATTTGGTCGTGTGCTGAAGAGAAATAGAATCGTGCCTCTTCCTCAACCTTCAAAGCTAATAGAGGCCCGATGAAAACTTAATACAAAGGTTTTGAAGATGATAAGAGATCCCATGCATGTTCAATGCCTGGAAACACTAAAGGTTGGGACAAAAAATGCATATGAGGTGAAGCTCACCGAACTCAACAATTACTATTTAGATTTGTAGAAGGCGCAATCAACAATGGTAATGTACTATAATATGTCTGTTGAGGAATGTAATGGTAAATTGTAATTTGTTATAAAATTATATGAAAGTGAGATTGTCAAAGGAGTAAAGCTTGAAAGAGTAAGCGTAACTTTGATTAATAGAGCTTTACGATTCGACAAGAACAACCCAAGGAACTTTAGTGTTCAATCCAAGTGCCATGTGTGGTGGCTCGATGCATTTGAAGTTGCTAAGGAAACATTTAAGGTGCTGCAGTTATTCTTTATGCACACAAGCATTCCAAACATCATTGATCATCAGGAACATTGTGAGATGCTCTCAGTCGAAGGGTATGGTCAATACTTGGTTGAATGGCATCTTGCAGGAGACTTGAAAACTTTAAAATGCATGTGTGGAATCTCCAATGGTGCAAATACAAAGAATCCATGCCTATATTGCTTAACAAAGAGAGTGGAAGGAAAGGATGGAAAGAAGAACTAACAAAGGGTGACGAGTGTTGCACCGACGCACAATAGAGAAGCTCCCACTTAGAAGCCCATCTTCAACATTCCATTGGATCGTATTCACATTTGTTCATTGCATGCTTTTTTCAAAATCATGGAGAAACTTATATATGAATACATTTTCTTTGCTTATAGGATGCAACTAGAAAAAGAAGCCATTGCAACGTGTAGGAATGTGGAGCGAGTGCTATCAGAAATTGGGCTACAAAAGCATCAAGTTATGATTGAAAAAGATGAGAAGAGATCACGAAAATCTAGTAACTTGCCAAAAAAGCCTTTCTTTGGAGGAGCAAAGGCTAGGAAGTTTCTCTTAGCACCCATCAATGAGGAAGGGAATGTCATGGTTCGTAGGTTGTAGGACTACGATGGGTGGAAAAGTTACATTTTGCAGTTCTTGATCAAAGTAATGGAGGAAAAATAAGGTTGGCCAAAGCTAAGATTTGGATAAGTCTTAACAAATTGACTCCCTTACTTTGCAAGATGGTGTTTAACAATGAAGATAATCAAGAATTTATCAATGTTGTGCATAGCTTTTACAAAAACATGGTGGAAGTGTGGGGCAAAAGCTCTATCACACATTACATGGTGCATACTAAGTTAATATTTTAAAATTTTATGAATTGTATAAACTATTGAGCATAGTTTTGCTCATGTGTGATATGTGTCTTTGTAGCATACCCTTGAGGCACATGGGCCATACTTTGTAGAAAAGGGAGCATCCGAGTTTGGTCCGCACAAGAGATGGAAAATTTACATTGGATAGCACGTGGTGTATACCAAAGAAAAACCAATCATGGTAGAGGGGTGAATGGTAGCAATCCAATGATCCAGTTGCTATCTTGGTGGTATAGGATTATAGTAGCGGATGGATTATGTGCAAGTAGCAATGTTGCTCACAAAGTCTTCCAAAACCTAAAGGATCCATATCTTTTTATCTTTTTCAATCGTCACTTGATGCTTTTGTAGCCCAATTTCTGATAGCACTTGCTCCACATTCCTACACGTCGCAATGGCTTCTTTTTCTCGATCCGTCAGGTTTAGGTGAAGCACATTACATTCCTGACGCATCGAGAATTATATGCTTCACCTAAACCTTGTACAATACCTACACATACAAAAAATTACCTGCATAGATCCCTTTTAACAAAAAATATCTAGATAACTGCATGAATAGAAGCAACGCAAAATAGGGCCAATTTACCTATAAGATGATTTGCTAAAGATAATATTGAATCGTTGCTTATCAAAACCCATTGCAAATGATGGACAAAAGAAAACACCAATCCCATCAAACATAAAAGTCACGAATTAAATGAATAAATTTTGGCACCACAAAATATGGTAAATTTACCCATAAATTGAGCTACAGAATCTTTTCTCTACCTTGTGTTAAGTGCTGCAACAACAATTGATCCTTAAGTTAGAACTAGCATCAAACCCTATTGTAAAGATAGTAGAAATGCAAAGAGGAAGAAAGAGAGAGTGTATGAGTACGCAAGAGAGAGAAATAAATGAGCACCTATAGCATCAAACCCTATTGTAAAGATAGCAGAAATGCAAAGAGGAAGAAAGAGAGAGTGTGTGAGTACGCGAGAGAGAGAAATAAATGAGCACCTATCAAATCTTGCCCAAATTGATCTCTACAAAAGACAATAAATAGCAAGAGTTAGTATTTACATGAAGATATACTGAAAAAATAGTAGAAAAGAGGAAACATAGAGAGAGAAAGAGAGAGGGAGAGAGAGAGAGATGAGCACTTATGCAATGTCACCCAAAATGATCGCTGTAATAAAACAACAACAAGGGTTAGAACTAACATCATGTTGTATTGAAAAGATAGCAGCAAAAAAAAAACCCAATAGAGAGAGAGAGAGAGAGAGAGAGAGAGAGATTAACACCTTTGTCTCTTGCTCCAAATAAACTCTGTAAGGAAAAAACAATTAGAACCAACATCAAATTCTATTGAAAACATAACATAAAAGAGCAACAACACATAGAGAGAGAGGAGAAAGAAAGGACAATAACAGTAAGAAACGACATCAAACCCTATTGAAAAAATAGCAAACAAGAGAAAATACAAAGAGAGATGGGCACTTGTATTTTTCTCAAAATTTGGAGCTGCATGGAGAAGAAAGTGCAGAGATAAGTAGAATGCTCAAAATCCTAGTTACTCTTACCAGGGAGCTTCATGGAGTCAAAAATTCACCAGTATAGAGAAGAGAGGGAAAGTGATATGTTGCTCAACTTTTGGTTCAAACTGATTTCATGAGAGGGAAAAAACCAAAATTGAAAATTCTCCAAATAAAGAGAGAAATACAAGGTGAGAAAAACTCAAATTTTGTGTCCTATTCATTCTCCCTTGTTAAAATCCCACACTACTTTTTTTAATAAGAACCCAAGATTTTGAGAGAGAAGATTCACCATTCATGGATGTCAACATCTAACCTTCCTATTGGACAATCCAAAAGGCCCACATCTTAAACTATATTATTTTTAAGGACCCATTTGTGAGTTCATTTTTTTCCTAATGGTACTTCATAAAATAGCTATAGGTTACTTTTTATTGCTCCATATAACTGTTGCACTACCAAGGGAAAAGATGAATCCACTAGTAGATCTTCTATCATACATGCTACCCTATGAGCCCAATCTGCATCTGTGTATCTAAATGCTTGTATATCCTTACTTGCCTCATAAAAAAGTCCATAATGCAAAGTGAACTTCACATACCTCCATATGCTTCTAACTACATCCAAATGAGGTGTTTTAGGTATCTACATAAACTAACTAACGAGGTGGCGAACAACATAACTCAAGTCTAGCCTTGTGATAGTCATGTAAATCAAGCTCCCTAATATCCTCTTGAACATAGTAGGGTCTTCTGTCTCATCCCCAATATCACCACTTCAACTTCACATTTTTCTCCAATTACTAAACGAGGCTTACATGTTGTCATACCATACTTGGATAACATATCCAAGACATATTGTCTTTGGGATAGCCAGATATCATCACCTCAATACCAAGAAAGTACCTTAACTCACCCAAATCCTTCATCTCAGACTTCTTTTTCAAAACGTCCTTAACTTCAACAATCCCATTGTCATTGTCACTTGTAATTACCAAAGCAATTACACATCTAATACTTGCCATTCTAGTAACTCAGCTGAATGTCTCTTCATAATCTATGCCCTATGTTTGAGCATAGCATTTTGCAACTAGCCTAGCTTTATACCTACTAATAGAACCATTTCCATTATGCTTAATTTTTTAGACCCACTTACAGCTAATAGCTTTATTTCCCTTAGGCAATGGTACTAGAGCCCAAGTCTTTTTGGCTTCTAATGTAGCCATTTCCTCATCCATTACTGCATCGCAACAAGCATGACCAACAACTTTCTCAAAACAAGTGGTCCCAATATCCTCAACCACCTTCACCATATAAGCATAATGGTGAGCTGCATAACCTTCAAAACCAAATATTTTCATATGGTATATGACACCTTGTTAGACCTAGGTACCATTGAATCACTTAGTGGAGCTTTTACATTAACATATGTTCTCTGTACACCTAATGTCTAGATCATAGATCACTTATAATTGGGCCCATTAGTTGGGCATAACTATCAATTCCTCATAGGTCACATCTTCTCGATCTTATTAGACAATAGATTTGGGCCTTATCAATAGATGAATGACTTCCATCACACTTTAACAATAGCATAAGCCTAAGCTAGAAATAGAATTGTACACCTTTTTAATATCAATGCTAAAGTGATTAATTGTAAATCAAGATTTTGATAATCTAGTATCATGACATGGTTGAAACAATCTCAAGAAAAAGATGATGTGGTGCTTGATGCTTTGTAAATGTGATATTTCTACACAATAAAAGTTAGTTGGTTAGTTCAAAAGTTAGTTAGTCAATTAATAAGTTAGTAAGATTACTAACTAAAGACTAACAAAGGTAAAAACTAACTAACATTAATAGGCAGCAATTTTTATTTAATTAAAAATAACTTTTTTTAATGAGAGTCGTAAATTCGATATTTTTCTCGTATTGACAAGGACCATAGCCACTCTTCACGGAAGTTACAACGTGAATGAGACTTACGAGCCTTATTAATCACTAGTATTAATGTGTATAGTTTGGATGGTCCAAAAATATTAGATTTTGGGCAAAACTAGTATATTTTAGATATTATCCTAAAAAGATAGAACTAAATATCATTTAAAAGAAAATACAAGTGATATTTTAGTTAGTTTTGGAGATTTTATAAAAAGAAAAAAGATAAAGAGAGTGATTGGCGAAATCGTGCATGCCACAATCACAGTCTACAGGCAGTAGACATCACTTCAAACATGGAGAAAAAGAATGACTGATCTGAAAGCTTTCCAATCAAGTATGTTGGGGTTTTACCCCCCTTTTGGAGCCAATGGAACCATCAAATTTATGAGTTAAGCATCAAATCATTGAGTTTTCCAAGAGTCCCTCCACCAAGAACTCGTGCTCTCAGCCTGATCCCCTCTTCTCTAATTCATTATAAATATAAGGCAAGGGGAGGCACAAGGGAGCATAAGGAGACCCCGAGAGACTGCGAGAGAGAGGTAGAGAGAAGGATACCCCTCCAAGAGATTGTGAGAGAGAGAGAGAGAGAGAGAATAGTTACCCCAAGAGGATGCAAGGGAGAGAGTTAGCTCAATTCCCTTTATATTGATCCTCGACTTGGCCATCTTCTCTTACACTCTCCCATCTTGAATCTATTCTGCCTTCTTAATCCCTTGAGTCTACTTGTAGACGATGGCCTCCAAGCGAAGAATGTCGCGTGTGGATGGCAATCCTACAACCAACAACGAGGCTTTGGGCGAAGGCATCATTGTCAATCCAACTGCAGTTCCGGTCATAAGTAATGTATTTCTAAATTAATAGATGCTTTCTTAGATTCTCACATGAGATACATTAGGCTCATGCTATGATATATGAAAATAGGTCATGGGAAGGGATAAGCCTCTTCTCACATATTTGAAAGATGGAGTTTGCAAAATGCATGTATCAAGGGAAGTTAATTGCCCTTAGTTGTGTATGGCTTATTCGTTGATAGAGTAATCGATCAGGGGTTATGAATAGCATAATCATAAGAAGAATGACATTAAGAATTGTGCATAAAAGTATTAAGAAAATTTTGCATAGAATCGCTCTTTGATCCCAAGGGGGAGAGCGAATATGCGATGGAATTATTATCGCATATATTCTTGTATTGTTTGGAAAAAATACGATCAGTTTTTTTGGTTGATTGAACAACACCCTAAATGTTTTTCTTTCAATCAACTGATTGTTGCATTGTAATTTGGATAAATATTCCAAGGCTTGTGTTAATGAAAAATACATGGTAGGGGTCTGTAATGACAAGTTGCCATGGGAATAAAGGAATGTTTTCCTAGAAGATGATATTACGGTTGATTGCCTTGCTTATGCTTGATTCTTAATTGGATTAATTAAGGAAGGATAGTTTTCACGGGAGGATCATCTCCAAGATCGCACCTCAGATCACCCCAAGAGGCCACCACTCGATTCACAGGCCGAAGGTTGAGTGGTGAAAAGGCCAACCACAGAAGTTGTGTCTCACTCCTAGGTTGCTTGGGGTCAGTGGAGCTCTAGACAATCCTTGCCTAGATCGAAACAGAGCTGTAGATTGTCATGAGCCCAACATTTGGGGCATTGGAAGATCCTATTCTAGATAAAGGATGGAAATTATGGTGCCATGTGATTTGGACCATGTACTTCTATTGGACAGAAGGGATACATAATTCTCCTGTATGCGCAAGAGACAAAGATTAACTTGAAGATAAGTTAAGGAACTTGTTTGTCAAAAGGACTACTTGTTTTGTTTTTGTGTCTGTGCTGTAAATTACACAAATGAACCATGTTCCCTAAAAGGCTTAATTAATGAAGCTGATTTTAAATGTCTCACATAAATGTGGTAGGACCTAATAAGGAAACTAAAGCTATCAAGGAAAGTGGGTGGGCAGAATTCCCAATGGGACCCGTCCTATGGCAAGGTGGTCCTAGAGAATTGGGAGGCTTCTCACAAGGATTTATCACCGTTCGACTTTAGGTATTGTTAAGTTAGGACCCAATTCATGCAGTTTTAGGGGATCATGGGACTATGCCCTATGGGCAGAGAGGTTGAGCGGCACATCCCTCTCATTTCCCATTCTCTTTGAACCAAGTGCAACATGGATCTGCTTTGGATTGGGTATCTCTGCGTAAAGTAAGATGTCCAAAACCTGACGCTAGAATGCTGTTAGTAGACCTTGGCCCTAGGAACCCAGATTTCAGGTCAATCCTAGTGGGTTTGTCCATGAACATTTTCAATGCGAGGCGGACTCAAGAAACCCTAAACGACAAGCCCTGAAACATTCTCTAGGAGTGTCACACAACGACACTTAGATTCGTTTCTCGATGGATCACTAAAATGTGCTTGGACAGCCGATAGGCGGGCACTTTATAGTAAAACTAAGGTGAAAACTTTATTCATATGACTGAAACCATATAAACATCATTCAAATATTGTGCTTATAAGAATTAATTTCATTTGTATGCCTTTCATTATTTGGAGTATAATTCCAAGTTTAAATTTGGAGTTATCACCTAAAAAATGAGAAACATAAGTGCTACTAATATCATGTGAGCTTGGAACTTCTACACCTTCTCATCAAAGAACAATATAAATACCTATGAGAAGAAACATATTTGGTAGAAGTATTTTTCATGCTTCATCCTTATCCAAGGGAACAAATGATGGTTTATCTCTTAGAACTCTTTGTTTGTGTATATTCTTGCACTAAATTTTGGATTTTAATGGACATCCCAAACAAATTTTAAGCTTTATACAATTTTACACACTTCAAATATACATGTGGGATTATCTAGTTGCATTCAGGCAAAATTATTTTAGAAAATACAGAATTCCAAAATAGACCATTTGGAGGGTGCACAAAATAAAGAATGTAGATGGTTGTTTCCCCATGGTAGGTAGTCTTACTCTCTATAAATATGTCTCCCTTCAGCAATCAGGTTTGAGAAAAATTCTATTTATTTTTCCTTCTTTAAGAATTGATATTTATTTTTGAAGTGAAAGATTTTAAGACATGGAAAAAAGTAAAGGACCCATCCATATATTGTATGAGTAGCTAATGACTTAATAAGCTTTTACATAAAGGAAAATATGTTGATTGATTCCATCTTTGTTCTTGCAAGTTATGCAAAAAGTATAAACTACAAGAGCTCAATGTATGCTTAGGAATATTTATGAAATCTAAGATGCATATGATTGTACTTTCAAAATGAGCATGAATGAGAGATAAAGAGATAGAGAGACAGAGAGAGAGAGAGGGAAAGAGAGAGCATTGGTACCATAGTAGCTGAAAAAAAGGTTATTTGCACAATCGATCTCTTTTCAATATTCTAAAATAAACTATCTATGGAATAAATGTAGATCATAGGATATGTTTGGACTTTGCTAGGGCATTGTTAGCTATTGTTTTCACATTCATTGGTAGGTTTTATGTTCAAAATAACATGGTTTGGTCTTGTTAGTGTCTCTCCAGAGTTGATCGCATACTCTTTGAAATGCTCTACACACATAATCAACCATTACTATAAAATAGATGTCTCACATGCATTCCTACCTTTGCATATAAATACTCCATATTTACTTCTATCATCCATACTCTTTGAGCCACTAGAACCTTCATCAAACCCCAAATGACTAGCAGCTGCATCATTACCATCTGACACTTTCTTCTTTCCTTAATCTTTACCTATAACACTTGTAGATGCACTTGAATATGTGGGATCGCTCATTAGTAGCCAAGACCAAGGGCTAACTATAGATATAGTACAAGATGATGTTTTTAGTCCACTTAGGCTCCATAATTCTTACTCTTCTTTCTACATATAACTATCATGATCATCATCATCATTCAATGCATCACCCCACTAGATGTATACCAACTGCTCATCTCATAAAAAACAATATCCCTTCTCACTATGAACTCGCCCGTGATAGTTATAACAATGATGCTCTTTTTGTTCTAAAGAGTATCCAATAAGATGCATTTTTTAGCCTTTGGATCAAGCTTCTTTTGTAGCTCATTTTGAACATGAACATATACAATACAACCAAACACTTTTATGTGTGATGCATTAGGCTTCTTGCTTGTAAAGCATTTTTCAGGGGTCATTCCATGAACTGCAAATCTGGGAGTTCTATTCATAATATAGATAGCAGTATGAACAACTTCAGGGCCCAAAAATATTTTTGTATATTATGCCTATAAGTAAACTATTTCTTTATCCCATGAGACCTCAAGAAGTCTTTGAACTCATTAAAGAGGTACTCTTCCCCTCCATCTAATCTCAAACACTTAACTTTCAACCATTTTTTTGTTTCAATAGCAACCTTGAAAGTTTTAAAGTACTCAAATATATCATTATTTTCCTTTATGAAATATACCCACAATTTTCTTGAACAATCATCAATAAACATGACAAAATATTTGCTGCCATATATGTTTTGTGTAGGCCCCCGAACATCTATATGCACAATATCAAGTATATTCTTACTCACATCTCTATCATGTGAAAAAGGTTGTGTTTCCTACTTACCAAACTGACATGCTTTACACACTTTATGAAATTTTACAACTCTACAAGCAGGCAACCCTATAACCAACCCTTTGGATTATATTAATTTCAGCCTTTGCACATTTGCATGTCCAATATATTTATGTCATATTTCAATGTCTACAACCACCTTTGCATTTAGCATACATAGCAACATTCATAGCAAGAATTCCAGCATCTAAGATGAATAAGTCTACATCCTTTTGTAACCAACCTGCACTTATCATTAAAATATTCCACAAAATAATATTTTGTATTAAATTAACCTATAGCCCTTGCTCTACCATTTGGCCAAAAAACACTAAATTCTTTATGATTGATGGTACATGTAATATATCTAACAGACTCTTTGTCTAACTATCATGCATAAAGACAAGGAAACTTTTTCAATGTGTGAAATTAGGTGGAATGAATCCTTACACATCTTCACATAACCTAGATTTTGTAAATCCTATATCTCATCAAACTATTTAGCATGACTTGTCATATGATTAGATGCACTTGAATCAATATATCATACATCATTATATGACCCCTTTCCTTTAATAGCACTCATTATATACTTCATAACAAACAAACACACATTTTTGTCTTCACTCTATTATAAAGATGATGCATAGTTTTCTTGCTGCAATTTACACTGAGAATATTATCCTTCTTAGCATAATAGTGGATTGCAATGTGACCTATTTTGCTATAATAATGACAAACAATATCAAAATTGCTAAAACATATGTTCTACTTTCTACCTCTTCCTCAGAGCTCCCCCTACCTCTAAAGTTTCCATGGCCTCCTTAAACCTACATTTCACCAAACTATTGATTTAACCTTTGCTGGTTATCAATAATATGTCACATGCATGGCCTCTTGAAGAGGATCTGCCACATCCCCTTCCTAAATTTGAGTAAAATTATTGGACCTATTCATCACTTCTTTCAAATGGTTCACCATACATGTTAATCTCTTTATTGATCATGAGAGAGACCAACTCATTGAAATTTGAAAATGGCTTCTATACATATACAAAAGTAACAAATGATTTCCAAAACTTTTAGTGTTGAGACCACACAAAGTAGATAATACCAAATTATCATCATCATGCATTGCATCAATCACTATCAAAGCATCTATAATATTACTCATCTTCAAAATGTACCCATTGATCAACATTTTCTCTTTCTTCAAAGTATTTAGCTCTTGCATGAGCTGAATCTTTCATGTTTTTGTATTCACTAGAAAACATATTTTAATGCACTTTGACTATCAGTGAAGATGGTAGTGGTAGATGGATGTCCAATACCCAAATCAACCAAACGGTGTTTGAGCCAAACATACTTTGTTGTAGCTATGAAAATTTCCCTATACTCAATATCATAGCAAGAAGTTGCCACAATGGGCTACTTCTTGATTAACCATGATGTACATGAGTTATCAAACATGAAGTAAAAGTACATGTGCATATATAAGTGTCATAACAAGTAGCCTAGTCAGAAATCAAAAAAGCATGTAAGTCTAGTGATAATGACCACCCCTTGGGACAAAATAGTCAGGGTACTAATTATCACTCAAATAGAAAAATATGTGCTTCATTACCTATCAATGCTTGATGCTTGGATTATGCATAAATCTAGTCATCTCTAAGATGGAAAACTAAATCTTATGCCTCATAATGCACAAATAAACAAGCATCCAATAGTTTTTTAATATAAAATGACATCAAAGCACTCTTTGACATCATGAAGGCTCAACTTTAAACCTATCTCTATAAGAGCAGCAATAGGATTGCATCCTCTCAAGACCAAATATTTGTAGCAATGCCTCCATAGGAGTAGCAATAGGATTGCATCCTCAAGATTGAATCTATGTAACAATATCTCATCATACTGTGAGACTACAAACTCAATGTTAGGCCTCTTATTGTGCACATAAACACACATCCAAGAGCCAAAAAGATGTCAAATTATTTCATATCTAAAATCTCAACTTCAAACCTATCACTATAGGAGTAGCAATAGGTTGTAGTCTGTCAGAGAGAGAACCAGGGAGAGAGAAAGAGGAGAGAGAAAGACTGCAGGGAGAGAGAGAATAAGAGTGACGAGGAGAGAGAAAGACTAGAATTGGAGAGAGAAAGACAGGAAAGATGAAGAAGCCATGGAAGCTTAGAGCAAGAAGGGAGAGAAAGATTGTAAATGTATTGATTTGTCAAAAAAGATGTGAAAATTTACAACTTCTCTCCTTATATACCAGTGTCTATGTGACATGGCATATTACTAGCATTCTAACTATTCCCAGCTTCTTACAATCCATCCCTTCCCAAAAGTTTTTGTCCTAAAAAACAAACCTAGAAAGAACTAAAGAAGAGATGGATAGAACAGAGTACTACTCTGTTTTACAGCTTTACAAATGGGAGATGAGTGAAGAATTATCATTACAAGGGCTGAATTTGAAGAACGGAAAGAGGACCCCGCTATATACATGATTTGAAGAATTTCAGAAGCAATTGGAGCCATAGAATCTTCAACAAATAGTTCCAGAAGAAAGTAGACAGCTTGCTAAAATAACAGTCCCTACTGGACCAAATCTGCCATAACTTTTGATAGAAGTGTCCAAATGAGATGTACCACATATCAAAACGAATCTCTTGAAGAGTACTTTAAACTCATATAGATAGCTCAATTCTG
Source organism: Lygodium microphyllum (assembly GCF_053477565.2). Classification (NCBI taxonomy): domain Eukaryota; kingdom Viridiplantae; phylum Streptophyta; class Polypodiopsida; order Schizaeales; family Lygodiaceae; genus Lygodium; species Lygodium microphyllum. The sequence continues at coordinate 100,601,209 of NC_141162.1, read as the reverse complement.
AAAATGAAGTACGACAAAAACTGTTCTAAAACAGCGTGCTGTCCTGAACCAGTCTGCACCAATACTAGCTCCATAAGCAATAGGCTTCAGCCACCAATGTATCCCTCAAGTACGGATACTCATCCAATATTGAATTAGGTCTCCAAGAAGCCTCTTCAGAGGGTAAACCTTTCCATTTAATCAAATATTCCACAATAGAACGTGATCGAAGCTTCTTTTCACGCTGACCTATAACAGCCTCTGGGATGTACTAAACAATACCATCTTCATCAATAGGTGGCAGCTCATCAACTAAATCCACTGGATCACCATAATAGGGCTTGAGCTGACTAACATGGAAGACGTTATGAATCTTTGTAGAAGAGGGAAGCTCTAGTCCGTATGCCAAATCTCCAATCCGCTTAAGGATCCTGTAAGGGCCATAGAATCTGTGGGCAAGCTTATTACTGGATCCATCTTTCAATGTAGAGTACTTGGATTTGGGCACCTTCAACAAAACCAGCTCTCCTTCCTGGAACTCTAAAGGCCTCCTCTTCTCATCAGCATACATCTTCATTTGATCTTGAGCCTTCCTTAGATTCACCTTGCATTGCTGAAGAAGGGTCTGCATTCTTTCCAACTCTACCCTCCCATGAGGGTTGATCTTTTCATTAAAAATGACTGTGGGTAAGGGCACCTTGTAACCATACAAAGCCTCAAAGGGTGAAACTCCTATGCTTGCGTGAGTGGAATTATTATAAGCAAACTCAGCCAGGTGTAACCAAGAATCCCATGAGGTTTGGACATCATAGCAAAAATGGCGAAGATAAGTCTCCAACCATTTATTAACTCTCTCTGTCTGTCCATCAGTTTGGGGATGATAAGCCGTAGATGGAGCCAACTTAGTACCCATAGATGTAAATACCGCTTGCCAAAAGTTACTCATAAACTTTGAGTACCTATCATGGACAATCACCTGCGGTAATCCATGTAATCTGAAAATATGCTCCATAAACTGGTTGGCCACCTGAGAAGCAGTAAATTGAATTTTTTTTGGGATAAAATGAGCTGCTTTAGTGAGTCTGTCAACCACCACATAAATACTATTCCACCCCTTTTTGGTAGTAGGTAAGCCAGTGATAAAGTCCATAGTAATATGAGTCCATTTACCCGTAGGAATAGGCAATGGCTGCAACAAACCTCCTGGCTTATGGGTGCTATCCTTATTTTGCTAACAAGGCCTACACTTCATAACGAAGTCCTTGACATCTTTCCACAGTCCTTTCCAATAAAAGCTCTTGCTGATCCTATCATAAGTCTTGAAAACTCCCAAGTGTCCAGCTAAAGGCGAAGAATGCAACTCCTCCATAATTTTTCGCTTGAAAGAAGAAGTAGAGGGAATAACAATCTTGCCCTTCCACCAAATAAGACCATTTTTAAGCTGGTAATGTGAGTTTTCTTCCATAAGACCTTGCTGTAATTTCTGAAAGTTTTGGCTGAATTCCTCATCTAAGAGATATGCCTCTTGTAGCTCTTCAATCCAATCACTATGTAATTCTGTCATGGCTGATACTTTGCAGGCCCACATATGAGAGAGAGAATCAGCCACTATGTTATCTTTGCCCCTTGTATGAGTGATGTCAAAATCATAATTTTGTAATGTTGCTACCCATCTTCGTTGCTTTGGAGTAAGATTTGACTGAGTAAGGAAATACTTGAGTACCCGACGATCACTATGTACTCTGAATCAGCTGCCATATAAGTAATGGTGTCATTTCTTGATTGCATGCAGAATAGCCAACATTTCTTGGTCATAAACATTCATGGCCATCTCCTTATCAGTAAGCTTACGGCTTTCAATGCAATTACTCCATGCTCCTGAAGCAAAATAGCCCCAATGCCACGGCCGCTAGCATCACACTGTATAGTAAACTCTTTAGAGAAATCCGGGCATACAAGAATAGGAGCAGAGATAAGTAATTCCTTTAATTGGTTGAAGCTGCTATTTGCAAGAGCATCCCAAAAGAAAGCCTCTTTCTTCAACATGTCAGTTAAAGGGGCTGCAATTGCCGCATAATGCTTTATAAATCTACGATAGAATGAAGATAGACCAAGAAATCCTCTAAGAGAGGTAGTAGTAGTAGGCGTTGGCCAATCTTTTATGCATTGCACCTTCTTGGGATCAGCTTGTATTCCTTTTTCACTGACTATATGTCCCAAGTATTCCACTTCAGTCTACATGAAAGAACACTTCTTCTCCTTAGCAAAAAGCCTATGATGTCTCAACACATCAAAAACCTTCCTCATATGCGACAAATGATCCTGTAAAGTCTTGCTATAGATCAAAATGTCGTCAAAGAACACCAAGACAAACTGAAAGAGGAAAGGTTGCAGAATCTTATTCATCAGGCTTTGAAAGGTAGCTGGAGCGTTTGTAAGGCCAAATGGCATCACCAAGAAATGGTAGAGCCCACGATCAGTCCTAAAAGCAGTCTTGACCTCATCACCCTCTCTCATGCGAATCTGATGATACCCTGATCTCAAATCAATCTTCGTGAAGAATCGAGCCCCCTTAAGCTCATCAAGCAAATCATCTATCCTGGGTATAGGATACATGTTCTTCACTGTTATCTTATTGAGATCCCTGTAGTCAATGCACATTCTGAAAGATCCATCTTTCTTTTTGACTAACAGGACTGGGGACGCATAAGGTGAAGAACTTGGTTCAATAAATCCCATTTCAAGAAGCTCTTTGATTTGCTTGGCTACTTCCTCTCGTTCACATTTTGATAGTCTGTAAGGTGGCTTATTGATTGTCTTTGAGTTGGGTTCCAAATCAATGGGGTGATCCACCGCTCTTTTAGGAGGCAATGAAGTAGGTACTTCAAATAAATCTCTATACTCCTCAAGAAGAGCTGTCAAGGCTGGATGGTTTGCTGAATTATTGGGTTGATCCTGTGTTTCTTTGTTCAAATGCAATACAAATATCTGTGAGCGCTTTTTGTACTCTTTCTTGAGTTGTTGAATGGTGATAAGCTGAAAATCAGATCTACTAGGGATCCCCTGTAAACGGATGAGCTGTAAGTCATCAACCAATCACAACCAAGTACAATATCTATGGGCCCCATTTCCAAAGTGATCAGGTTTACTTTGACTTCAAAATTTTCAGCCATCTGCAAAGAAACCTGTGGGCAAATCTGTATGCTGGTTCACCATTAGCCACTTGTATTTGAATGGGCTGCTGTAAGTCGGTGGGAACACAATTCAACTTGTACATAATAGATTTATTGACAAAACTGTGAGTACTACCACTATCTATCAAGATGAACACTGGCTTTCCACATATGCTTCCCTTCATACGAAGTGTATTAGGGCTCTTAGATCCCGTCCAAGCATCCATAGAGATAGAATAATTAGTGGCAGCAGGCGACTCATTACAAAATCCACCAGGATCAAATGGGATATCACCGCCTGGATCAAAAGGAAAAGAGTCAGATGGATCATAGAAATACTCCTGTCCACCATCATCCTCGAAATCTTCATTTTCAGCATTGATTGTGATTGCATTAACTTCATCTATGTCATTTTCAAGGTCCTCAAGAACTAGCATACTCTGAAACTTTGGCTTGGCATTTTTGTATACACACTTTGAAGCATGGTCAGGAGTATACTTTTCTCCACACTTGAAGCATAAGTCTTTGTCCTTTCTTTCCTTGTAAAGATCCATGGGAATATTTCTGGAATTTGTATTGGCTGAAGTAGACTTAGGCTTATTGTCACCTTGCTTAAATTCAACCTTTGGACTATTTGCTGTCCTGAAATTGCTTTGAAGCCTAGAAGCATTAAATGGAGGATAAGTTGGTATCCGTAAGCTCCCACTAGGCATATGATTGCTGCCATAATTGTTACCAACTTGCCCTTGCTTTAAAACAGTCCTTGGCTGTCCATAACTTGGCTGAAATGAAGACTCTTTTCTATACTTCCTTCCATAGCGCTCTGCAAGCTCAATAGCCTTGAAAAGTGAAGTAGGATTATGCGCCATAACATCAGCTGACAAGGATGGTTCTAAACCATACATAAACTTGTGTAACTTGGCCTCATCACTGATGTTTTCCACATACATGGTCAAGTTGAGGAATTGGTTTGTATATTCTCTTACACTTAGGCCCCTTTGTTCCAAACCATACCATCTTCGTTCTAACTTCTCTTTTTCAAGAGGTGAAACAAAGACTTCAGCCATAAGTGCCTTGAAAGCTTCCCAATTCTCAATAAGTACATTCTCTTTCTTGATATACCTCCACCAAGTGTGGGCAAATCCTTCTAAGTGCAAAGAGGCAAAGTGTATCTTCATAACATCAGTCTTAGGAAATATATCAAAATAAGACTCCATCTTAGAGGTCCATTCCTCTAGTTCTGATGGTGAAGAAGACTGGCCATTGAATTTGGATAAAACAATTTTGTCCTTGAATTCTCTATCATGAAAGGGTTGCTGTCCCAAAACTGGCTGATCAGGATTTCCAAGTACAGAACCTCCAAATTGAGACTGATATCTTCCAACAGGTGGCTGAGAATTACCATGTAATCTTCATGTTGGTAAAGCACCCCTAGAATGCTGAGTATGCAGTCCAAAAGCTTGAGTATTGGCTCCGTTTAAACTGCCCAAATAGTCATCATGCCTTTGTGAAGCTTCTCCTACTTCATACTGACTATTTGGAATACCTCTTCTTCCAATGATTCCATCTCCATGACCATTTTGGTTGGATGGCTGAAGTGGGACTAAAGGGTCACTGTTTGAACAAGCCTTCTCATTGGCTTCTTTTGATCCCGTTTGTGACTGCATTAATTGAGAAAATTTTACCATAAGTTGAGCATTATATTCTACTAATTTATCAATGGAAGCATTGGTTCAGGTAGTTGATTCCATCATCTTCTCAACGGTAGACTTCGTTTGATCATGAGATATAATCATCTGCTCCATTCCTGTCAAAAGGACCTCATGACGTTCCCTATGTCTTAGTTCATGGAGACACAGAGTATCATTGAGTATACTGATCTCTCCTTGTTGTTGAAGCTCTTCAGGGTTCTCTTGAAGTGTGCTTTCCATCATGGAATCCCTGATTTGCTATGCATAATCCTCCTGGACCTTATTTTTGCCTTTATGTCCTCCCATACTAGTGCAGTCCTGCTGTACCCCCTGTCAGTAAAACGGCTATAACTTTGGCTAGAAAACTCTGATTGTAAAACTTTTTTGTGCGAATCAAAGCTAACAATGCCCTCTTTGAGATGAGCTATAGCACGCTATAACAGGTTTAGGACAGAAAATTCTGTAACTGAATTTCAGAGTCTGAGCTGTCTAATCTTGCACCCTGTTTAGACCTGTAAGTGCCCTGTTTTGACCCTGTAATGCAAGAGAGTAACCTCAAATGGCTACCAAACCCTGCAAAGGGGTATATAGGACCTGTGGGTACCCTGTAGTATCTACACCTGTGCTTCAGTATCAAAGGGTGTACCTGTATCCACCTGTAAATACCCTATGGGTAACCTGTAAATTCCCTATTTTACCCTGTTTTAATCCAGTAGGTACTTGAGTCGTTGGAAAGTCTTCAATCTTCAATTCTCCACTCGTTGTACCTGTGTGAGGGATAAAACGGCAGGACAGGCTCCCTACACGGGCTCCGAATAACCGGGAGGTGGGCAAAGTTCCCCCCGGGTTGGTTGGTTGCACCCCTTCGGGATCTTCGATAGTGAGGGAGGGTCACCTCTCTTTTGTCCCACTATCTCCCCCGGCATCCACCTTTTTCCTCAGTGGGAATATCAACATGGCAGAGGCTAGTGTGCTAAGCAATCAGCATGATATGCAATTGAAAAATATTCATTCAGCCTTTCATGAGATGCAATTGATTGAGATAAGAGAACTTGAGATGGGAGAAGGGTTTACCTATGCAATTCAGTGACTCACTGATTGCTAGTACTTACCCTTTTACAATATTTCAGCTTGGGTGAGAAAAATTTCAACAAAATAGACCAAGGTTATGCATCAAGCTGATCAAATATTACCTATGATGAGTAATGGTTTTGAATCAAAAGGAATTCAATGAAATAGGCTGAGATTGAAGAAAATTAATACTATTCTCCGATCTACTGATCAATCCAGTGAATTAATTGATCAATAACCTCTCATCAACAAGTGGAAAGGCCATTAGCAATAGGATTATTGAGAGATTTCAGAGATTAGCAAAAGAAAATACCTCCATTAAGCTTGAAAATGATGATGGATGTCAGCTTCAACCCCGTTGATACAAGAGTTCTTCATAATCCACCATAAATCCAACATAAAGCTTGAAATCTCCATGAAATCAGTCCATACATGCTTCAATATGATGAATTCCTTGAAGAATCAATACTCCAGCCTTGCTTGAACACTTGAACTTTAAAGATTCAAGCTCCTTGATGAAAAGCCCCAAAATAATCCTTCCATTTGAGCTTCATTGATATGCACGGGCTGAAATCTCTTCAAAGTCTTCAATCTTGAAGTCTATCCAGCTTGTATTCAGCTTTAGAGAAGCCTTGAAGGTCGGGGAAGTCCAAAATTTTGAGAAATTTGAGCTTCCATGTCTGTGGCTATGGCTGCCCTGCTGTGTATTAGGGTTTGAGCAAGAGAATGACTGATCAGGATGCTTCAGAGACTGAAGATTGTTGCCAATCAAGTGCTTGATGAGTCCTTTAAGAGCTGAGATCAATGATTGAGGATGTGGAGTAGGCTGAGCAGGGAGTAGAGAGCAGGGATTTCAGCTCATTTTTCGGCGCATTTTTCGGGCTGTTCCTGGGCTGATCATCAGCAGCAAACATCAAGTATGGTGCTCCTCCTGAAGCTTAGGCAACAAAGAACCTTTGCCCCATGCTTTGGCAGTGAGATGTTCAGCATATAGAGAGATATTTGAAGAAGTTATTGATATCCACCATGAAAGCTTCAGCCAAAAGCTTGAAGGAGAGAGAAGAGAAGCTCTCTTTTGAAAAGTAACTGTAGTTTAGCCTCTAACTAAGCCCGATTAACCATTATTTACCCTAGTTACCTCCATTTTTGCATGAAATTTGGTGACGTCCAACCATTTAAGCCCTTATCCGCCATATCTGACCTTGGATATCTCTAGATGTAGTCATTTGCTAACTGTAGTTGTCCTGCAGCACTCCACTAGTCACTGTCTTGTACCATTTTTTGTCTGAAATTGGTTTTGAAATAGGAAAATAGGAGTGAAAATGGAAGAAAATAATGGATCAAAGACTGAAGCTCTGATACCACTTGTCAGAGAGAGAACCAGGGAGAGAGAAAGAGGAGAGAGAAAGATTGCAGGGAGAGAGAGAATAAGAGTGACGAGGAGAGAGAAAGACTAGAATTGGAGAGAGAAAGACAGGAAAGATGAAGAAGCCATGGAAGCTTAGAGCAAGAAGGGAGAGAAAGATTGTAAATGTATTGATTTGTCAAAAAAGATGTGAAAAATTACAACTTCTCTCCTTATATACCAGTGTCTATGTGACATGGCATATTACTAGCATTCTAACTATTCCCAGCTTCTTACATAGTCTTCAAGCCCAAATCTTTGTAACAATGTCTCCATACACTATTTAACAGAAATCAATGCCTCCATCACACTTCTTCAACTAAATGCCTAAATAATGATGCAATAATCCTAAATGTGATATATCAAAAGACTCAAATCAACCTTAAAACAACACTATATGACATTAGGAACAATGAACAACATGTATACCTTATAAATCAAAACGATTGGACTTACATTTTTCCCTCATGTCTAGCATACAAGGTGCTCTCAATTTGACTATTTTGAAACCCTAGCATGCAATCAAGGATACTTGTTGTTTCTTATACCCATCTTGACATGCTTGCTTTAGACCATACAATGCTTTCTTCAATCTCCACAATTTTTCTACCGCTTTTTGAATAAAACCACAAGGTTGACTTACAAGTACTTCCTCAACAATTATGAATTGCTACAAATGTACAAATTCTATAAATTGTTATCATATGATAAGTGGGAAGTGAAGTTTCATAAAAGTCGATCATGCATGTCCCTTTGTCACAAATCTAGCCTTATAGTGATCAACATTACTGTAATCAGTGTCTAAGCATAGCCACCACAAAGATTATGACAATAGTACTCATAGCTAACACAAACAACCACTAACATCACTTTCAACATATAGTGCCCAAGTTGTGGAGCGAGACATAATCATAGCATAGAGATCAAACACAAATTGTACTCAAATCTAATCAAAATGTATTACCGAGGTAAAAACAAGTACATCAGTTCAGGACCAAATTGTTGTAATCCAATACAAGGGACTAGACAATTACATGATAAAAGGACCAGGATAGTACTCTTACTAAACACAAGGACTAGGAAAAAAATACAAGATATATTCTACTAGGAGAGTACCCAAGATGCCAATCAAATAAGACTTGGCAAAAATTCTTAGGTAGGGTATGGCATGGAGAAAGAGGGTTACTTGCTAATTGGCCTCTAGGACTCTAAGTATGCTCGAACAAAAACTAACTATCATACTTTGCTTCCTATAGTTATATCGGCCATTGCCTAAAATGGGATATTCTCTCTATCCATATATCGTATCACGTGGTGGTGGGACATTCTCTCTGCCCTTGTTCCATATTCAATGACCTTTACTACATCTACACCTGTCATCTCCTTAATGCACCACAAGTGTCATGCCTCTAAGTGTCACTGCCTTTAACACTAGCATGCATAGTGGACATAGACCCAAAGAATTACTTGCTAATGTTGATGTCATCCTTGGCGTCGGCAGCAGGTGCATCATCGGCTTGAAACTAATTTGGTGTGGCAGAGGTGGAGCTAGAACGGCCAACAGTGGAAGGGGAGGTAGTAAAGAGTGAGGTGGGTTAGGATTAGGTGGGGGCCAAAGTTGAGGTACTACAAGGCTTCTTGGTGGATGGCCGAGTGGTGGGAGTAGATTGGATTGGAGATGGTGCTATTGTTGCCACATGTCAATGCAAGTCCAAAGGGGTGACCATGGAATGTTGTGGTAGATGAGTGAGATTCTAGGGCACCAAGCTAGATTTTCTACTGCAACTGGTCATGCTGGAAAGTGACTCAAATGAGACGAGTGACCCCCTCTAGTTTGAGTTTATGCTAAGCTTCGATACTAAGGAGGGTATGAATTTGGTTCCAACATTTGATGGAGAGGGTCTTAGATTGAGTGAGACAGGCCTGAAGTTGGGCGATGAAGTTGAGCAAGGCTAGCCAACTTCATGATGTTGAAGATGCAAGCAGAGGTGTTTTCATGGAGCAAGGTCATCTGAAAGGGGATCGTTGCCTTCCTTCTCATAGCCTAGATTAGTGGGATTGGGGCATTTGGGCACACGGCTCTAATGTGATTCTTGTCCATAAGCTACAGCCTCGCGGTCATGGCACTCTAGTGTCAAGATCTGGCATGGTTATTGTCCATCAACCTTGGGCCAAATTTGAGCACTGCAGTGGTGTTTCGAGGTAGGTTTAGTTGTAGTATCCTAGCCAAAGTGAGAAATGTCAGCCTTCTTTATCTCTCAAGCCACTCAAGTCCGTGCTCCTTCAAGAATTTGCTACCAATGAAGGTCAAATTCCAACTTCTAGTCCCGATTCAAATCTAATACCACTTTCTAAGCACCTAGATCCACTCCTCCACTTTCATATGCTACTGCTCTAGTGCCTTGCAGTCTTCCACTATCAGTTGTTGCCACTTGGGATTGTCACAAATCTCATGGTGGGGGGTCTTATTGCTTGAGTTGCAGTGTCAACCACACATAATATATACAAGAGAAAGCTCACTCAATGTGACGTACCTACCTTGATTACGTGACAAGCAATGTTTACCTTCCAGCCATCACCATGTGTACTCTAACCAGAATGATCAAATTTTGTCCAATAGGAGTGACTGCCATTACCCTTGGTTCATAGAGTACAACACTTTTTTCCAATAACAAACTAAGGATTTATGAAATCCCTTGCGGTGCTCTAGCACAGTGGCCATATCTTTCCACTAAGATAATTTACAGCTCGGGTTCTAAGACCAAACCCTAGGTAAGTCAGTGAATTGGCCCTTCCTAGAGTTTCTTCCTATCATTTGTTTTTGGAAAAACCTCTCGGATAATTGAGACCACCTTGCCATAGGACTGGATGCATTAGGAATCCATATGCCTGCTTCCCTCTATGGAAGTTCTTAGTTATCTAATTATCTACCACATTACGTGAAACATATAAAAATAGCTTCATTAATTAAAATCCCTTTGTGCACAACTGTTCATTTATGTAATTTACTCACAAAGATACAATTAGAATTAAAAAAATCCATTGATTATATTCCATAATGTGTGCTCTCCCGCCCATACATGAGAAAAATTACAATTTCACGTGTTGCCTCATCCAACGCATCTACACGTCACCAAGATCAAATCCACCTATAGCTAGCGTATATAGGTTTCCCAAATAGAACTCGGGCCATACAGGGGACTAAGTAGTTCCTAGGTGTGAAAAAGGATTTACTAGCCAGAGCCCCCCTGGCACCCTATCCATCTCCTACTTAATACAATCCCAGCTGGGAGACCTCTAGCCATCGAAGCCGGTCCATGCTTCCGCGCGGCGGTGGTAAAAACATCCCCTCTTTGTATGGGGATTCAACACCTATCCTTGGGGGAGATATAGGGCTCCCCAATTTTTATATGTTTCAATACTTAATTCAATCAGGATCCAATCTGGAAAATCACAAACAAGGTTGATGACTTCAAGCAGTTATGACTTCAATCAATCATGCAACTTTCAAGTGATGATTAATCTAGTAGCAATCGACACTTGAGTTTCACATAATGAACTCTTCCCCTTGGAATTTAACTAAGAGTATCTACATTTTGGGATCTCTAACTTCTCAGTTCTTGTAACCAAGTTTCTTGGCCTTAAGTCTGTTTCTTTAACTTGGAGATATTTTTTATCTTTAAAATCTTTTATCAGAGCTTCTAGATTAAAACTATATCCTTGGCTAGTTTCTTTAGAGTTTCATTCTTAATAAATTCGTCTTGAATTCACTGGTCTTTTTTTCTATGGGGAACCTTAAAATTCCTCATAATTTCTCTTGAATTCTAGGTTTTCATAGTTCCCCTAACAATTTCTAGCCTATAAGATGTTCTTATCTTATTCCTATTGAATTTGTTTTTTTTTTTTGAAATACCTGCGGTATCGCAATTGATAAAGGGTTATTATCCACACCCGTGACTCCGTTAGTGAGTCGTGCTCGCAACTCCAACTGTTGCATCCACGTTAGTAGAATCATTAACAATTTTTGCTTTTGAATTCTTTTTATTTGGGGCCATGATGAAAATATGATTCGTAGAAGTAGAACACGTAGTAACACTAGCTAGCAAAGGTGTAAGACTCACAATGATGATGATGGTTATGGCGGGATTCGATGAATGTAGGCCTCGCGGATAGTTCTTCTTGCTTCGTGGAGAGCAATACTTCTCTCTCTCTCTCACCTTGGCAAGCAAGGGTAAGAACAAGAGTAGTTATTTCTCTACTATAGAGCGAGAACGAGAGAATAGGTATGATCTCCCTCTCTCTAGTAGACGGAATAGGAACGAGAGTAGAGATATAACTTCTAATTGAATTGATAGAATAAGATAAGGTTCTTTAGTGTCTTCTCTTCTCGGATTAGAGTAGAAGAGGATGAAAGATCTTCAGCGTATCTCCTTTCTTGGGTTGAATGGAATGATGTCTCTTCATCTCATGAAATAGAGTCTCCTCCTCAATCAGTGTCCCGTCCTCATCAAGATTGCTCTTGTCCCTCCCTCTTGGTATGAAGCCAGATGTCGCACGAAATTCATGCGAGGGTTCGTGAAGTCGCTCATCGCAAGGAGGAGAATTTGTTGTCAATCTTCAAAAAGAGGTGAAAAGCTTTAAGCTCAACTCAAGCCAATCTCCATAGCAACTCTCAATGTTAGAACTTTGATGTAGGCGAGGGGCTTAAAGCACATCCTCAAACCTTCTCTCCGAAATTCAATGGCAAGATCGAACAAGGTGAGGGATAAAATCTCAACCTCAAGCCTTACACACACTTGTGATTTTGATGGCCCTTCTCCCCTCCTTATCCTCCCTTTTCTAGTTTTTCTCCATTTTCGTTTTTATGCCATGTGTCTATCTGCAACTTGTTTGGATTATAACTTTGTCATATGAACTTTGAATATAGTTTTCCAGGTACTCAAAATGATCGGAACGCATTTGTGGACAAGCCATCACCGGACAAAATTGCAAAAAATCATTAAAAGTAAGCGAAAATGATGATTTTTGTAAATCACATCATTTTTCTTCATCTTTTGTCTTGGACAACTTATTTCTTTCAAAATAAGTCACACTATATGTTTTGATCCATCTAAAGTGGGAGTTAAGTCATCTAAACATGATATTAGAGATTTCAGACTATTCTAGTAAAACGGTCTTGCTTTCTATAAATCCTGTAGAGATTCTGCAGTTTGTTCATGTGTGGACGTGCAACACCACGTACATGCACATTAAAATAAACTAAGTAATGGGAACATTACATTCTTCCCTCCTTAGAAAAATCGAGATGTCTTCATCTCGAGAGAAACTATGGGTATTCTTTCATAAGGGTTACCTCATCGACCCAAGTAGCATCCTATTAAGGGTAATCCTTCCACTCGATGAGATATTCTCTAAGGGCCCTATTCCTAAGGATTATTTCTTTTACATCTAAGATTCTATCAAGTTTAAGTTCAAGTAAACCTTGACTCGACATTACAACTTGTTAATCATCAAGAATATGATTAGGATTAGGTACATAGATCTTCATGAGACTTACATGGAATACATCATGAACTTTTAGGGTTTCAAGAAATTGCATCTTATAAGCATTAGGTCCAAGAGCCTTTATGACTTTGTAAGGTCCACAATATCTTGGGCTTAGCTTCTTTCATTTTCCCAAGGATAAAGAACTCATTTTTGGGTGTACACGGATAAAAACCTTGTCCCCTTGGAAAATTCGCTCTTTTCTCCCTAGGTCAGCATAGGCTTTTTGCTAATCCTTGGCAGCTTGTATATCTTGCTTGATGGTTTTAACTTGTTCGTCCATCTCTTCAAGCATCTTCTTAGAAGTTGTTGAGAATCTATCAATCACACCTTGTGTATGCCCCTTTGTATGGAACAGCTAGGTTAGGAAGATGCAGTTTATTCTAGGAAGAGAGACAGAATCCCATATGCACAGTGGATGTAAAGTGCTACCAAGCTACTCTATAAAATGATGTACTTGACTATCACTTATACACAATATATGACAATACAATAGTACTTGTCTCTTTCTTTCAAGTATCCGTGTCATTGTCACCTTACACAAGAATGTCTTTATGAGTCCAAGCTTCCATCTTGGAACCTAATTCAATTGTGTAACAGTTGTGGTCTTCAGTCCTTGGTCAATGTCATCATGAGTTCAGTCTATGCCTACAAGCCACCATAGCCATGCTCTAGATCCAAATCCTTCACATGGTATCAGAGCCCAGTCGGGCATGGCATGACTCATTTCTCTAATCTCTCAGCCCCTATTAACCTCTCAAGTCAACTCAAAGAGCTTATCTCTCAACTCATCTCCACTTGGTCCACCTTGGCAGGTAGCCATAGCCAGCAAAGTGGTGAGGCTACAGTGAGGGTTTAGTCAACATCCATATCTCGAGCTTCGAGAAGAAGAGAACTGATCAAGAAACTACATGAGGCCTTGTTTTCTACGATCAAGCAGTGTATCCGTCTTGCAACCCCTGCTGGTAAAGAGACATTTTTTGCTATTGTTTTTTCTTTCCTCCATTCTCTGGTCGGCCAGCTTGCCACCAATCTTGGGCCTCGCCATCGCAACATCCATCGCATCGACACATTCCATCACTCTGTTTCACCATATTCGACAGCCATGGTGAAGATTTGCTGCATTGGTGCTGGCTATGTTGGAGGGCCAACCATGGCCATGATTGCACGTAAGTGCCCCGACATTGAAGTTGTGGCTGTAGACATTGCGGTTCCTCGCATCAATGCTTGGAACAGTGAATGCCTTCCTATCTTTGAGCCCGGCTTGGACGAAGTTGTGAAAGCTTGCAAAGGGAAGAACCTGTTCTTCAGCGCAGATGTGGAGAAGCATGTGGTAGAAGTCGAGATTATGTTCGTGTCTGTCAACACCCCCTCTCAGCATTTGGCAACTAGTCAGTCTATATCTGCTAGCAGTTTAATGGACAGTTCTCATTATGTTGGTCAGACTGGCAATGTGCACGACATGCCCTCAGAGTCATACCCTGGCACAAAATATGTGATGGTCCCTCCTAGCTATGCCAGCAATACTACGAGAGAATCAGATCATGGAAACCCTCAGGCTACTGTAGTTGATGGCATTCAGATAGGCTTTGGCAGATTCCCTCAATTTGTGGTTAAGAGTAGCATGTGCAATGCTCCTATCTTTGGATGGGCATTCTATGTGCTCGAGTTTCTGCTCATTGATAGGAAATGGCAAATGGACAAAGTGGTATTTCAGAATTCCCTTCAGACTTTTAAGGGTCTTGAGGATCCTCTGTGGTTGGTCATCTTCCCGAAAGGCATAGATTACATGGAGGAAAAATGCTTATTAAGTCAGAAATTTGTAAAGGATAATGGCTTGCCGAAGTTAAATCATGTTCTTTTACCTCAAACAAAGGGTTGCTATGCATGTTTATGTCATCTCTGCAACTCCATTGATGCAGGGAAAAATGGAGTTGTGAGCATTCAAGTCCCATCCATGTTTCCATTTGAAGATTTTGAAGACACTCCAGCTGCTTCGATCATTGTGCAAAACTCAAAGATGATGATGTCTTTGCTTGAGAGGGACATTGACATGAACATGAAGATCAGTACAAGAAAATTCCACCGTAAAGAAGAAGACCAACAAAACCATGAAGACGAAAAGAAGATTAACCATGAAGACCAAAAGACCACATCATTCAAAGCTGAAGAAGAAGAACCAAAGATTTTCCATGCTGACAAAGAGAATGTTTATGCAGAAAAAGACCACAGGGGCCTATCGGTCCTTGTCTCTCATTTTCTTTTTTCTTTTTTTCTTTTTTAAAAGTATTGTAACTTCCTTAATGTTCCTTTCATAAGCATTATAAACTCCTCATGTAGCCTATGCATAACAGCCTCTACACACTTAATGAGCCCTTGTAACAGCCCCTAGATGTCTGCCATGTTTTGGCTGATACCCACACTTAGCCTTTTCTGTGACGATAGCCTCTGGATGCTTCACCTGTTTGTGGCATGCCCACACTTAGCAAGATTCTACTCATGATAGCCTATGTACACTTAGTGCTTTTCACAGCTGTGATTGAGGAGGGGTGTTGAGAATCTATCAATCACACCTTGTGTATGCCCCTTTGTATGGAACAGCTAGGTTAGGAAGATGCAGTTTATTCTAGGAAGAGAGACAGAATCCCATATGCACAGTGGATGTAAAGTGCTACCAAGCTACTCTATAAAATGATGTACTTGACTATCACTTATACACAATATATGACAATACAATAGTACTTGTCTCTTTCTTTCAAGTATCCGTGTCATTGTCACCTTACACAAGAATGTCTTTATGAGTCCAAGCTTCCATCTTGGAACCTAATTCACTTGTGTAATAGTTGTGGTCTTCAGTCCTTGGTCAATGTCATCATGAGTTCAGTCTATGCCTACAAGCCGCCATAGCCATGCTCTAGATCCAAATCTTTCACAGAAGCTTCAACCTTCAAGGTAGGGTTGAAGAAGTTTAGCGGAGTTAGGTATTCTTGCCCATATAGAGCTTAAAATGGGGTCATCTAAATGCTCTAATGATAGGATGCATTGTAAGCAGATTCCACCAAAGGTAGATATTGTATCCACCATCTAGGTTCTTTGCAATAATATGTCCTAAGTATGTCTTTAATGACCTGATTTACACGCTCTATCTGCCCATCAGTTTGAGGGTGATAAGATGTACTAAAACAAAGCTGTCTACCGAGAGTATCAAATAATCCCTTCCAAAGATGTGAAGTGAATAGAGAATCACGATCGTTGATAATTCTTTTTGGTAGTCCATGAAGTCTAACCTGGCAATATCTGAGGCTTTGTAGCCAGTTTTGACTAGAATAAGGTGGGTAACCTTAGTCAACATGTCCACAATTACTATGATCGAGTTGTATCCTCCTTGAACTGAGGGTAATCCAATTGCAAAATTCATACTAATGAATTCCCATTTCATCTTAGGAATATCAAGTGGCTGTAGCTTTCCTGGCAGCTTAACTCATTTGGCTTTTATTTGTTGGCAACTCAAGCATTCGATTAGCTTTTTAAGTACGTCACTTTTGATATTTTCCCAATGATAGCTTTTCCTAACTCCATTGAGAGTTTTAGCATAGCCAAGATGTCCTGAAAATGGGGAATCATGAGCTTCCCGTAGTATCTTCTTCTTAAGTTCTTGACTTGAAGGAATACATAATCTTATTCTGAAGTAGACAAGTCCTTCGGCAACAAAGAAGTTAAGATACTTTGTCTTAAGCTTAGAATTTTGTTCTTTATTCTGAATTTTCTTTAGTATTTGCTTATATTTGGGATCATTATTCACCTTCTTCTTGGCTAGCTCGATGATGGGATTGCTAGGCATTGATATCATTATATCTAGTGTTTTAGCTCTAAGAGGTTCTTTTGAGATAAGTGCATTGAGAAATGATTTTCAGTTTAAAGCATATGTAATTACATTCTCGATCTCAAAATCATACTCTTGCAAGACTTTGATCGACCAATGTTGCCTCATATTGGGATTTGGTTGAGTGAAGATCCATTTAAGACTTTTATGGTCGGTTACCAATGAGAATTTCTTCCCGAGTAGGTAATATCTCCATAACTCAAGAGCATGGATAATTGCAAGTAATTCCAGGTCATGAGTAGCATAATTTCTCTCGTCAATTTTAATTTTCTAAAGGAATATTCTACATGATGTCCTTCCTGCATGAGTACGTATCCCAAGGCAAGAGAGCTCGCATCGATCACTACTTTGAATTATTTGCTAAGATCAGGTAGTTTGAGGATTTTGGCTATGACTAAGTTGTCAAAGCTAGACTGTTCAACTTGGGTCCATTTAATGGCAACTTGCTTCTTGAGTAGGTCAGTGAGGGGTACATCAATCAAGGCATAATTATTGATAAAGACCTAATACCATCCTATTAAACCCAAAAAGCTACGAACTTTGCTTATAGTTGTTGGAGATGGCCAATCTTGTACATCCTTGACCTTGACCGAATCTACTAAAATTCCCTCTGCTGAAACTATAAACCCTAAATACTCGATTTGCTTCTTGAAGAACGCACACTTCTTCTTCTTAGCATACATCTTGTGAGTCCGCATTGTCTCAAGAACTATCCGCAGTTGTGACTCATGACTTCCTTCATCCTTGGAATATGTTAAGATATCATCAAAGAATACAAGGACGAAATCATCAAGAAAGGTCTGAATATATCTTACATTAATATGTTGAAGGTAGCCAGGATGTTCGTTAATCCAAATGACATTACGATAAACTCGTAATGACCATACCTTGTGCTTCTTGCTTGATTCTGATCTAGTAATACCCTAATCTGAGATAAATATTAGAGAAGATCTTCACTCCTTATAGTCGAACAAGTAGTTTGTCGATCCTTGGAATCAAATATTTATTCTTGATTGTTACCTAATTTACCCCTCGATAATCAATGCAAAGATGGAGAGTCCCATCCCTTTTCTTTTTTAATAACACTGAAGCTCCCCAGGGTGAGTTACTAAGTCTAATTTATCCCTGATCTAAGAGCTGTTTGAGTTGTTCCTTTAGTTGTATGGCTTCTGGAATGGACATTCGATATGGTTGTTGTAGCTCCTGGTACTAGCTTGATTTCGTGGTTGACTTCTCTCTGTGGTGGAAGTTTAGTTAATTCTTCAAGAAATACGTCAGCATATTCTCTAAGCCACAATGGTTCGTCTTCGGCTTCTTTATCTTTTTCAGTCTTATTTAATTTGATTAGGTATACATGTGAGCCTTTTCTTAAACCTTTAGCAATTTGAGAAGCTTTCGCTAATTGAATCTTTGTTTTCCATGCTTCTCTTTGTGTGGTCACTTGTTGTCCTGCCAGATTCAAGAATGTGACTTGGCCCTTTCCACAATGAATATGAGCGTCATTGGAAATTAACCAATCCATTCCTAATAGGCACTCATAGGTTCCCAAGTTCATCACTCTAAATTGCATGTTGGTCTAATTGCCACCCAGATTAAACTCCACTCCACCTTGTCTGTTGTGTTGAGGAAACTTCTTTTCCATCAGCTAACTCAACTATCATCTCAGGTGCATGCATTGTGTCTATGCCTAGTTTTCTAACACACCTTGGTGATATGAATGAATGTGTGCTTCCACAATCAATCAAAATTTTAAAGGGTTTACCATTATAGGTTGATGGTGTTTGAATCACTGAGAACTGTCGATTTGGTCCCTTCTTGTTGAGAGAGGTGTGAATTCTTGCCCTCTCCATGTTGGTTTCCAAGGTGAGACCTTCATCATTTTCTACTTCCTTGAGGGTTATGCTGGCAACTCTTCCTCTAGCTATGGTTGTCCACCGACTCTGGTCGTTATGGAACTTGCTTTGGCATTCGTTATGTCTGAGTTTTGGGCATCGCCTTTGGATGTGGCTAGGTTTGATACAATAATAACACCTGAAAGTATCCTTATTACCACCAATAAAGTTCTCCACCGTCGATGTCTTAGTCTTCTTGCTATTAAGTGATTGGAATTGACCTTGGGCTATTTTTGCATACTAGCCCCTAGATATATTTCTGTTTTGAAACTTATTATTCCAAGGCTTATTTTTTCTTGGTTTGGACGGGGGTTCTTGTACAATCAGTCTTGCCCTTATCAATGCATCTTGGAGGTTGGATGGATGCATTGCTTCAAGTCCTGTGTTCAAGGGATCATCCAATCGATGTCAAAACTTGGATACTTGCTGCTATAGTTGGTGCATACTTGATAAGTGTTACATCATGATAGGGTTTTCTGAATTAACTTAAAGAAGGGCGGTAAGAAGAAGTTTCAAGGAGAGTGCTTCTATTCCAAGAATAAAGGACATGTAATCGCAGATTGTTGGGTCAAGAAGGCAAATGAAAAGAATGGTACCCTTAAAAGTAAAGGGAAAGAGACAGCCAATACGGTTGAAGCAGAGTTGGAGTTATTCATGGCGACCATTGAGGATGTGTGCTCCTCAGCGCAAGAAGAATCTACCACTGACTCATGGGTGTTGGATAGTGGGGCCTCCCGTCACATGACCAACAAGAAAGGTCTATATAGTTCTATGCAGCCTCTACAAGAATCCATCACTGTGATGGTTGAAAATGATGCAAAATGCCCTGCTACAAGCACAGATAGGTACAGAAATTCTTGATAGTGCTGGCAAAATTGTTGGCAAAGGAGAAAGAAAGAACAAGTTGTATGAGCTAAGTGCTCTTACAGCCACTGCTGGAGTGGGCACAAGTAATCTTTGGCATAAAAGGTTTGGACACATTGGATTTGCAGTGTCGAAGGAGATGCAAAAGTAAGGTATGGTTGCTCACCTACCTACAGTGAGACTGAATTGAAGGAACCATGTGAAGCTTGTATGATGGGCAAGCAATAGAGAAAGGCATTTTCACAAGAAAGCAAGAATAGAGCATAGGCTCCTCTAGAGTTGGCACATGCTGACTTGTATGGTAAGATGCCTACACAGCCTTGGGGGGATCTTCTTATTTTATGTTGATTATCGAGGACTACAGTAGGAAGATGTGGGTGTACTTCCTTCGTGATAAGGCTCAAGCTTTTGGTAAGTTTAAAGAATGGCTAAAACTTGTTGAGAATGAAACAAGGAAAAGTGTGAAGAAATTTAAAACAGATGGTGGTGAGGATTTCAACTCAAAGGAGTTTGAAGACTTTTGCAAGAGCAAAGGGATCAAGCATCAATTGATGATGCCTCGCACACCTCAGTAGAACGATGTTGTGGAACACAGGAATCACGCCATTGTGGAGATGGCAAGATGCATGCTAAAGGGCAAGGGATTGCCTAACCGTTTTTGGGCTGAAGCTATTAATACTACAGTCTACATTCTAAATCGAAGCTACACAAAGGCTCTCAATAAAAAAACACCTGATGAGGCTTACACTGGTAAGAAACCACCTGTCTCACATTTCAGAATTTTTGGATGTGAATGTTATGCACATGTTCCAGATGAGAAGAGAAACAAGTTAAAACCAAAAAGAAAAAAATGTATCTTCTTGGGTTATAGTGATGAGCAGAAGGCTTACAAATTATATGACCAAGAGGCAAAGAAGATCATCACAAACCATGATGTGGTGTTCAAGGAGAAGCCGCATACAATGGAGGAGGAGAAGGCAAGTTCTTCCACTTTATCATCAAGCGAAGAAGTAGTCCACTATGAACCTGTCCCGAGAGCTGTCCCTATCCTTAAGGAGGAGGAAGCATTATCTTTTTCAGATGATGAGAAAAAATTTCACCAACCTGACATCACCCCATCGAAAAAGCCATTTCCACGTTGGGTGAAGTAGCTCTATGACCACAATAATCCTATGCTTGTATCTGTTGAGGAGAAGGCAAATGGACCAAGGAGGTCTTAGAGAATAGAGGAGCAAAGGAGGGCTTCTGCTCACATAGTCAATATGGCCTTGATGGCTGAGATTATGAGAGAATTGAAGGAGCCAACTAACTTGGAAGAAGCACTTGTAGATCCAACATGGAAGGCAGCTATGCAAGCCGAGTATGACAGCATAATGAAGAATGACACTTGGGAGCTAGTGGATCGGCTAGCAAAGTGGAAGGTTATTGGCACCAAGTGGATCTGGAAGGTAAAGTACAAGGCTAATGGTACCTTAGAAAAGTACAAAGCCAGACTGGTTGCCCATGGATTTTCACAGGTTGAAGGGTTTGATTTTCAAGAGTCATTTTTTTCAACTACCAAAATGACCACTATTTGCACAATACTTGCAGTGGCCGCCCACAAGTAGTGGCCAGTTTACCAAATGGATGTTAAATCAGCATTCTTAAATGGTGACCTCAAGGAGGAGGTGTATGTGGCTCAGGCACCAGGATTTGAGGTCCCCCCATTCTGAGAACAAAGTGTGTAAGATGAAGAAGGCATTGTATGGGCTAAAACAAGCCCCTAAAGCATGGTACCAGCAGATAGATAAGTGATTTTTAAGCTTTAACTTCAAAAGATGGGCCTCAGATGCTAACTTGTATGTTAACAGGGATGGTACAAAGTCTATAGTGATTGTCCTATATGTGGACGTCCTTCTTATTACAGGTGACTTGAAGGCGTTTGGCATGACCGAGTGCAAGGAGATAGCTACACCTATGGAGGTGAATGCAAAGTTATCCATTGAGGATACATCAACACTAGTAGACATTGGGAGATACAGGAGGTTGGTCGATAATCTACTTGTGTAACACCAGACCAGATATCAGTTTTGTTGTTGGTGTTTTGAGCAAGTTCTCAAAAAAACCTCATGAGAGTCATTGGAAAGCTGGGATGCGAGTGCTCAGATACTTGAAGGAAACTCTTGACTATGGTATCACATACAGTTTCGAAACTTCTCTTGTGGGGATTTGTGACTCAGATTGGGCAAGAGATAGTGATTCCAAGAAGTCTGTTTCTGGTTACTGTTTCTCTTTAGGTTCAGGAATTTTCTCTTAGATTAGTAAGAATCAGCCAATAGTGGCATTGTCTTCTTACCGAAGCAGAGTGCAAGGTAGCGTTTTTCTGCATGTGAAGCAATATGATTGAGAAGGATCCTATGCCATATGGGAGTGCAGGATGAAGAACCAACTGTGTTGAGATGTGACAATCAGAGTTGCATGGTCATTACCAAAAATCTAGTGTTTCATGCTCACACCAAACATATAGAGATCCAATATCACTATGTGCATGATTTGATCGAGGATGGGATAGTGGAATAGTGGAACTGGCCAACAGAGGAGAATGGAGCAGATATCTTCACCAAAGCACTTATGAAGGATCTGCTTCAAGTTCATCTTCAGAGACTTGGCATTGGGCCGAGGATGTAGTTCACCTACAGGTGGACATTGAGGGGGGGTGTTAGATATGCTCAATGCCCCACCCTCATAAGGTGCCACCAATGATCCATGGTGCTCAAAGTTGTAAGGGCCCCATTATGAGGAGAAGCCATATGTGAGCCCGGACATTGGTTGAGTCCTGACTTGTATATCAGATGAGATCTATGTGACCGGATGGCAAAAAGGTGACCATTGTGGGTCTAATCTTTGGGTTAGACAGAGTAGTTAAGCTGGTAACAACTTGAGGCACATTGCATCAAGTTCCGGGGTAAGAGAGTTATCAAGGGCCCTAGCCAATGGTAAAGGGAATATTCCCTGGCCAACTAGTGGAGGTGCACATGGAAGGTCAATAGACACATGGGAACATGGAAGGTCAACAAACATATGTGCATATGGAAGGTCAAAAAACACATGTGCATATGGAAGGCCAACAGACACATGGGCACATAGAAGGTCAACAGGCACAGGTGCATATGGAAGGTCATCCATCATGACCCCCCTCACAAGCTATAAAAGCTAAACCCCTTCACAGTCATCTATTATCTATCTTTCACCCTGTCAGAGTTGTCCCAGCTAGCCTTAAGCTCTTCACCTATCTTCTGTCTAGATCGTCATCTAAGCTCTTCACATATCTTCTATCTAGATCACCATCTAAGCTTCACATTGGAACTACACAGGTGGACAGAGTCATCTTTGTATCAGTTGTTTGGAGATAAAGAAATTTTGTTATTCTCCTCTTATCTATTGTGTACTCTCAATCTCTTTCTGAGATTCTATTTACTATGTCATGTAATTTTTTACAGTTTTTTTATTTCTTTTGGCTCTAATACCATTTGTAATGTACTCGCCTTGATCACATGACGAGTAACATTTTAGTAGTCGCCCAAAGTTTACCTTCTAGCCGTCGCCATCCGTACCCTAACCAGAATGATCGCTAGTTAGCCCTAGGTCTGCCTCGTAGGGGAAGCATCCTATCGTTACCCATGAAGGACCAATCTGAAGGTTTTCAATTGATCTAACAGTCACCTATCAACAACTAGCTCACATCCGAAGGTGTCCTTCGAGAGGCTTCTTGTCCAGAAGGAGCAACTGCCATTACCCTTGGTTCATGGAGTACAACACTTTTTTCCAGTAGCAGACTAAGGATTTATGAAATCCCTCACAATGCTCTGGCATAGCGGCCATACCTTTCCCCTAAGATAATTTACAGTTCGGGTTCTGAGACCAAACCCTAGGTAAGTCAAAGAATCGGCACTTCCTAGAGTTAGGTGGTGAGACCACGCCTTCAAACTTTTTCTAAGAAGCAA
This sequence comes from Lygodium microphyllum, assembly GCF_053477565.2. NCBI lineage: Eukaryota > Viridiplantae > Streptophyta > Polypodiopsida > Schizaeales > Lygodiaceae > Lygodium > Lygodium microphyllum. Next base: position 100,577,724 of record NC_141162.1, on the reverse strand, counting down.
AGTAGCATGAATGGTGGATCTAGTACTATAGGTTGCGTTATTACCGCCACCTTGGTCAAGGGTTGATGGCTATGCCATTTTGGAAAATGATATGGCCTAGCAAAATACCACCTTGAATAGCAATGACACATTTGAGTGGATTTAAACTTAAGCTTACCTCTTGAAATCTTGTGAGGCAAAGCTAGATGTGTGTTAGCTGAAGAGTGACCACATTAGGCTTCCAGTATGGTATCCAAGGAATAAGGAAAGGATCTAAGATTGTGACCACATTAAGCTTCCAGTAATCCACACAAATCCAGAGCTTCTTATTTTTCTTCAAAACAATGATAATCAAGAATATCCAACATGCACGATAGATCTACTGGAGCAATGGACCTACTCGTAGGAGTTGATCCAACTCCTCCTTGACCTACTTAGGCATATGAGGATTCAATCTATACCATTACATAAAGGCTAGGGGATAGCATGCAATTGTAGAGGAATTTGATGCTAATAGAAATAGGGATCCATTCCTTTCATGCCAGAATACTCCCACGTGAACACATCCTTGAATTTGATCATCGGCAAACCAATGAGTTACTGACAAAAGGGTGGTTGCAATTTGGCACTGATGTTGATTGGTTTGGTTATTTCCATGGACATAGATAGCTTGTGTCAAACTCATCTTCTTTGACTCTCATTAATTTCTACATTTTCACTTCAAACTCATGCTCTTGGCTCAAGATTTCAATGATATCAGCATTGGCTAGCCGGTCAGTGTTTGTTGTCTTCTGTGTAGTCCAAGCTTTGAGTTCTAGAAGTGTCGAGGGACTACTGTCTTGTTTCTGCTCTAGGACTTGAGGTTCTAGGCTCTAGAATTGCATGTATTGTTCACTAATTTGAAGTACATTAATGAGACACTAGGGTTCCAGCTTAGCATTAGCCTTCAAGAAATCCTCTTTCTCATTGCCATTGAGTCCCTCAACCATGTTAGCATGCTCCATCCCTCAACGATAGTCAATTTATCCCTATCCCAGTTGTGATTGGCAATGCCTTTCTAATTGTAGGTAATAATCTTTGCCATCATGATCCATATCTATGACTACTAAAGACATTAGAAATTGCATTATGGCAATTTCTAGAAGTATGGACTTGATGATGCCCAAAGGTTGTACTTGCTATTGATTGGTCATCCTCCATATTGGGAAGGGGGCTAGTTCCCATTCCATTAATCCCAGTTGTTTGGAAGCTACCACTATAATGATATTGATCCTTGATCCATTATCACAAGCAATAAATTTTGGATAATCAAGTCCTTAGATCAAACAGGAATCATCAGAATCGTTGGATCAAACAACGGGCCTGCTACTGGGAGGACTTTGGATCTAGTAGACAAATTCCTTCAAGGTCTAGGCTATCATGGACACAACTTCTATTTTTGCTAAGACTCAATGCTTGTCTTAAATCATTTTCAGGAGATGATCCTTGAAAGATGGGACTAGGTTGAGTAAATCCCTAGTGGAATAGTAATATTGATAGGACCCCATCCAGTTGATGCTTTAGATATGTCCAAAATAGCCAAAGTGCTTGGCATGTTCTCTTCCACTATTGTGGAAGTAACTTCCTTCTTGTGACTTTCCTTACCACCGAGATTAACATTTGGGATAGTATTTTGCTTTTTTCCAGGCTAATCCTCTGGATTCTTCTTTTGGGCTCTACCAAGTGGGTATTTGAAATCTAACTCTTCCAGTTGCCAAGATGAGCATCTAGTGACTTCCCTTTTTGACTTCTAGGAAAGGTTTTTCTTTCCACTGGATTATGGATCTTCTCACACAACTTGTTTATTCTTCTCGTAGAGTGGATTTGGTGTTCTATGTAACAAATCTAGCTACAATTTGAACCTCGCAAACTCTAGATTGATGCCTAAGGTGGGGTTCTGGGTAACAAATCTAGCTACGGTTTGAACCTTGCACAATCTGGATTGATGCCTAAGGTGGTGTTCTATGTAACAAATCCAGCTATGGTTTGAACCTCACAAAATCTAGATTGATGCCTAAGGTGGGGTTCTGTGTAACAAATCGAGCTACAGTTTGAACCTCAACTGACTTTAGATTGATGCCTAAGCTAGTGTTATGTGTAACAAATCCAACTACAGTTTGAACCTTGCAAACTCTAGATTGATGCCTAGGGTGGGGTTTCGTTATTTCCATGTTGGGTGGGGATGAGTCTTCATGAACTAGTGCAAGCCTTGAATGGGTGGAATGTGTAGAGTAGATAGCGCGGCTATCAGGAGCTACTAAACCCATTGACATGTTGGATCTCTAGACTCCACCTCGAGGTTGAATGTTTCATGGATGCTTGTTTTCATGCAACCCGACACGTAGTGGAAAATTTTCTCATGCTTGGAACACAAAGGGCCTATTGGATTCAACACAGCATCCTTGTAGGTCCTACTAGATCAGGTAATGGCATGCACCTCTAGTTCAGACAATTCCTTGATCTCCACAATATTGGCTCTAGGAATATGTGCTTGGCCTTGTGCTTGTTGTTTTTGAACATTATATGCTTGGGTATCTAGACACTTAGCTCGCCAATCTCCATCCTGCATGCAAAAAAAACAATGCTTAGCAAAGGGTTGAAAATTCCATCGACCTCTTCCTCCTCTATTGTGCCCACCACGGTCATTGCTGGGTTGCGGGTGGTCCTGAGTGGTATCTACCCCCACAATCAAGGTAGAAACTAGATTGGCCTAGAGGTTTTTCAATTGGCCGGAGGTGGTGATGGGTCATTTGGTACATACCATTGTACCAACAGTACTCAATGTTGTGTGTGGCCATATTGCAAATTTTGCACCATCTTTGGTTCCCACATTTAGCTTGGGATTGTTGCACTATGTACACCAGAGGTTTTTGACCTCATTGAGCTTGGTATTTTCTAGTATTTTCTTCCCTTTTTGTTTTTCTTACTCTTTTTTCCTTACTTTCATTATCCTCAAAATTAGACTCTGTACTACTAGATTTGACTTCTAGGTCATAATTAGAAGTCCATTTGCTACTATCATCATATTAATATTTTGCGGTAGACTTTTTGGATTTCTTCCCTTTTCCTAAAATTTCTTTTGACATGAATTACTCCAGTCTAAGAGCTTTCTTATAAAATGGGTCAATGTTGTTATATGATACATCATCAAAAGAAAATGCTTTCCGAATAGGTTTATTGAAACCTTGGACATACAAAGTACTTAGCATTTCATCTTTTGATTGCGCATTGGGATCAATGGGACTGTTCAAGATTGTGAACTTAGTGGTGTACACCTAGACTAATCGATCACCTTGCTTCAAGTATTAGAGTCTTTCAATTTTTTGAGCATTTATTCAATCTAGTTGGAACTAGATACGGAAGGCATTTAGGGCTTCATTCCATGATGGCCAACCATGTTCTATCGCTAGCTAGGTTGCAATCTTCTTCCACATCAAAGATTTGAATATGACGAACATAACTGAATGGAGAGCTTATGCAAAAACTATCATGAATTTTGGATTAAAGAATGGACCTCCAAAGTTTCAAGGAGCAGCTCATAAAACTTTTGATCCTTATCTTACATCTTTTATGAGGGTTTTCATAGATGATTTTTTTGTATTTGGCAAGAAAGTGGATCATTTGCAACATCTTAGACTTTGTTTTGAAAGATGCCATCAATTTGGAATGTCCCTTAATCCTTTCAAATCTATTTTTGTTGCCAAAGGAGGAGTTCTTTTGGGTCATATCATTTCAAAGGAAGGTATGGCTATTGATTTAAGGAAAATTCAAGTTGTTTAGAAGGTTGCTATACCTAAAATAGTCCCCGAATTGATGCACTTTGTGGGACAGGTTAAATGGCATAGTAGATATTTGAGGTATCTAGCTCATATTTGTGCTCCACTTACATTGCTTACTAAGAAGGGAGTTCAATTTTTCTAGAGGCATGATCAAGATAAAGCTTTTGCTATCTTGAAGAAGATGTTGGTAGTAGCACCAATTTTGCAACCACCACAATGGGATCTTCCATTTCATGTATTTGTTGATGCATCTAATATTGTAGTGGGGGCAGTTTTGATGCAAGAGAGGATTGCAAGTTGGTTCAGACCTGTCTACTATGCAAGCGACGCTTACAACAACAGAGAAGAACTATACTCTCACTAAACAGGAAGCTCTCAGAATGATATTTGCATTGCAAAAATTCAAACATTGTTTGTTAGGGAATCAAGTTATTTTTCATGTAGATCACCAGGCTTTATTGTATCTTATTAATAAACCACAACTTACAGGTAGATTGGCAAGGTGGTTGCTACTTTTGCAAGAGTTTGATTACAAAGTAGTTCATACATCGGGAAAAGAGCATGCAATAGCTTATTTTCTTAGTAGACTTGAGACAGTGGACCCTACATTGGGGGTAAATTATCAATTGCTTGATGGAGAGCTTTTCAGTGTTCAAGCAAGCCAATTTAATTCCTTCTATGATCAAATGTTACATTGTTTTCTTCAAGGAGTGATGCCTACTAATTTGTCTAGAGATCATTGTAGGAGGTTGAGTTTTCAAAGTAGGAATTATCAAGTGATTTTGGGTTCTCTATAGGAGAGATATTGATAATGTGTTAAGAAGATGTGTGACTGTTCAAGAGCAGCTTCCTATTCTACATGGACTTTAACTCTAGTTCCTTTGATACTTTGAGTGTGTGAAGTCACAAAATTTCAATTTGCATGAGGTCTTTTTGAGGAGACAAGAGACTTATGTCACACTCACTATGAGTACAACTAGTTATCAATGTGGTATCATCTCTCTCTTTTCAAGGAGTTCAACTCATTGTCAAGTAAGGCAAGTTCAAAAAGGGAAAAGTATGGGATGGAAGGTTCCTGTGTTGTCACTTGCACCCATACAACTGCACCTTCCCCCAATCTCACGCCATCATCCTTCATCATTTTCTTCTTCTCACTTTATCCTGAATCAGCAGAAGCAGGTCGTGGCTGATGCTGCCATGGTTAAGACAAGGCAAAGGAAGAGTGCAAAGCTTCATGTGAAGCATGGGCGACAGCAGGTTGTCCAAGAGCATGATGAAAGCTGGAGTGATAGTCCCGCCTGAGTCGACTCCATCAAAGGTCAAGGACTCTACAACCAAGGCATCCTCTACTATGTCAAGTGAGGATGAAGGTGAAATGCTTATGCCTATGTTGGATTGTGCTATTGTTTTGGATACCCAAGAGCCTAATGCCAAGGATTGGTTAAAGAAAATTGGTCTTCTTGGTTTTGTTGAGTTTTCATGGGATGTTTGGACAAATAATATCCATGCTCAGCAGCAATTATTATTGATTCAGGAAAGTGGAAAATTTGGTGGCAAGTTAGAGCTTATTCCTTCTCTTATAGCTCAAGTCTTCTCTCTTGACTTGAATGATCGACATTGGCAGTGTACCGATGAGGCTATGAAGCAAGAATTTGGGCCTCCTATAAGTGTTCGGAATCATTATGTTCTTCGTCATGCAGACTCAAAGAGAATGTTCTTTATCAAAAGTGGTTCATGCAGTGGTTTTTATTGTTTATCAAGGCGGATGTAATTTTGGTATCTTGTGGTATGCAAAAAATGTTGGAATGCCAAATTGGTCTGGACTGGATGCAGGAAGTTCATGTTTCGACTATTCAAAAGTAGCAGCAAAAAATCAGGGTTGGTCATATGCTTGTTGGGTTATATGCACATTTGCAGGTTGTATGTCCAACATTGCATCTGTCTCTTTGCGAGTCTCCCAAGATGGATAAGGTGGCCTTTAAGGAGAAAAACTTGGTGGATGGGATATTTTTTGACATTTATGACAAATATTTGTCTCATGTTGATGCTTCGATTCATGTGGATAATGACAAAGGAAAGGATTTTGTGGATCCTTTATTTATGCAACTTTCTTCTCATGACATCTCTCATGCTAGTCCTTTGGGAGCTTCTATGCCGTTAGATATTTTTGAATGGCTAAATGATGATGTTAAGAACGTTGATGTTCATGAGGATGTAGTGGTTACAAGGGTCAAGAAGAAGGTTTGTTTCTCCAAAATCAAAATGGAGACTATGCCCAAGATCAGTGAATCTATGCAGCATAGTGGTGATATGTCTTCTGACAAGAGAGTGGTTTATGATGGATGTGTTCCTCAAAACCTTGATGAGGCTTTCTCTTATGATGCACGTTTGCATCAGTTTATCACTGGGTTACATGCAGATAGTGCAGTCAAGTTAGAAGTGGTGCGATCCTTGCAGGTGTCAAGATTGTGGGAGAGAAGGAAGGAGTCTCACTTGTAGCTTTCTTGCTTGCACAATGGGGGAATACACACAAGGGTAGAGGCTGAAAACAGTTTTCCTCTTCTTAGTTGTGTAAGCCAAAAGAACTCTAGTACATAGAAATAGAAGAACCCTATATATGGGTCTCAAACCAAACTCAACTAACTAAGGTGGCATACTAACTGAGCCACAAACTAGAGTAGATAAGGATAGCTGTTATGTAGCTATTATTCATGGGCGGTGTACCAACCGCATCTGCACTAACAAGTCGGTGACATAAATGCAAAACGGTCACCCTGGCATATCATGAGTGGGGCTCGGTATCTCAACACTCCCCCTCGAGCTCAATCCCAATTTCTGCACACCAAGCAGGTCTCTAAACTTGCGCAGCTTCTCTGTGCCCAATGCCTTCGTAAATGTGTCAGCTACCTGATCCTCTGTGCTGACATAAACTAGATCAATAAGACCTAGTAAAACCCTCTCCCGCACATAGTGATAATGCACCTCAATGTGCTTTGTTCTAGCACGATAGACTGGGTTATTTGCCAAGTGTATACTGCTCATGTTATCACAATAAATGACAACTGGCCCATCTGTAGGCTGATGCATATCATAAAGTAGCTTATGCAACCAAGCTACCTCACATGCAGCCATTGCTGCACCCTTGTACTCAGCCTCTGTGCTCGACAAGGCAACTGTAGGCTGTTTCTTGCTGCTCCAAGTGACTACAGCACTCCCAAAAGAGAACACATATCCACTGGTAGATCGTCTATCAGAAATACTACCAGCCCAATCAGCATCAGTGTATCCATGCAACTGTATCTAAACCCCAGTCTCATAAAATAGTCCATACTGCAATGTGGACTTCACATACCTGAGTATGCGTCTAGCCGCATCCAAATGCGGTTTCCTTGGAGCCTGCATAAACTGATACCAATCCAACAGCATAGCTCAAATCTGGCCTGGTAATAGTCATATAAATCAAACTTCCTACTATGCGTCTGTACATAGTAGGGTCTTCCAAAAGCTCACCTGCATCTGCGCTCAACTTCACATTCTGCTCCAAAGGAACTGAAATAGGCTTACAGCCTGTCATCCATATTTGGACAGCATGTCCAATCCATACTGCCTCTGCAAGAGCTGTATCCCACTTGGTGATCTAATCACCTCAATGCCAAGAAATAACGCAGCTCTCCCAAATCCTTCATCTCAAACTTCTGCTTCAATAGCATTTTCACATGAAGGATATCTTCATCACTGTCACCTGTCATAATCAAATCATCAACATAAATGACAAGTAGCATAATACCTTTCTCTGTTTTTCTCACATAAAGTGAGAAATCTGCCTTGGAAATCTGAAAGCCAATAGTGACAGGATACTGTCCTATCTTGTCAGACCATGCTCTAGATGCTTGCTTCAAGCCATACAAGGCTTTCTTCAACCTGCAAACAAACTCGAGATGAACAGCATGCACATAACCTGGTGGCTGCTCCATATAGACCTCTTCTTATAAATCACCATGCAAGAAGGCATTCTTTACATCCATCTTATTTAAAGACCATTCCTTTGATGCAGCCATAGCAATGACTGCTCTTACGGTTGCCATCCTTGCAACCGGACTGAATGTTTCTTCATAATCAATGCCATATGTTTGTGCATACCCCTTGACTACTAATCTTGCCTTGTATCTGTTCACATAACCATCTGCATTGTGCTTCACCTTATAAACCCACTTACAGCCAATTGCATTCTTACCTTTAGGCAAAGGTACCAATTCCCATGTAGCATTTGCTTCCAAGGCATCCATTTCTTCATCCATGGCTTTCTCCCATTTTTCTTTTCCCATGGCTTGCTCAAAAGAAGTGGGTTTTGGTTCATGTATCACTTTGACCATATAGGCATAGTGAACAGCTGTAAATCCATCATATTTCAGCCTATCCACAGGATACCTAGCTCTGGTAGACTTGCGCAAAGTAGGTTCACTCCCAGGTGCTCTCAAAACATCCCTGGTCTTCCTTACTCCAGGTGTAACAATAGAAGGAATACCCAACTCATCATCAATGCTCTGTTTTGAGCCACTGGATTCACCATCCACATAAGAGTGACCTGCATTCACATCAAACATGGGTTGATCTACCTTCTCTTTTCCTTTTCGTGATACCTGCATACCACTATCTGCATTGCTTTGAGAAGATTCTCCTGATCTCAATCTGCTTGTCCATGGTAAAGAATGTGAACCACTGCTAGAGGATTCTCCAGGTCCACTAATATCTTGTGACTGCTGGTGTGAATTCTGTGCAGCATTACCATTTTGTGCATTTACATTATCAATCACATTTACTGGTTTATACCAGCTACTCATCTCATCAAAAACAACATCTCTGCTCACTGTAAACTTACGAGTAGAAGGGTTATAGTATCTATACCCTTTCTGCTGCAGAGAGTAACCAATAAAGATTCACTTCTCAGCTTTTGGATCCAACTTGGATCTCTACTCATCTGGCACATGAACATAGGCAATGCAACCAAAAATTTTCAAATGAGAAATATCTGGTTTCCTACCAGTATACCTCTCCTCTGGAGTCATTCCATGTATTGCTGCAGTGGGAGTCCTGCTCATTATGTAGACTGCTGTAGCAACTGCTTCAACCCAATAAAAATCTGGCTGATCTTTTTCATTGAGCATGGCACGAGATACCTCTCCAATATGCATGTTTTTCCTTTCTGCAATTCCATTTTGTTGTGGGGTATGACTACATGAATATTGCTGCTTTATGCCATGCTCCTGCATGAACCTTGCAAACTCATTTGATAGGTACTCTCCCCCTCCATCTGACCTTAGGCATTTTATTTGCAGGCATGTTTCTTTTTCAACCATAGCTTTAAGAGTTTTGAAATGCCCAAAAACTTCACTTTTCTTTTTCATAAAATACACCCAAAATTTTCTGCTAGTCATCAATAAAAGTGACAAAATAATGACAGCCTCCAAGAGATGCAGCTTTAGTAGTCCACACATCAGAGTGGATTAATTCCAATGGCTTCTTACTCTCTTGAACATGTCTAGGAAATGGTTTCCTTGCCTGTTTTCCAAACTAACAGGCTTCACATACCTTATGCATTTCTGCAACCTTGAATTTTGGCAATCCTGCAACAATATTTTGGGCCTGCATTGATTTAAGTCGCTGTACATTAACATGACCAATGCGTTTATGCCAGATATCAATATCTGCAACTACACCGGTCCCATGTGTAAACATTGTTGCACTCAATTCAGGCATGTCTGCATCCAATGTAAACATTCTGCCCTTCTTCTTTCCTTTTGCTATCAAGCGACCTTTATTTTTCATATCCTCAACAAAGCATCCATGGGAATTAAATCTGACCTGCAAGCCCTGCTCAACCATTTGACCAATAGAAACCAGGTTCTTGGTGATATTCCCATCCTGCATAGACAAAGGAATATTTCCAATCTGCACAATAGGATGTGCAGTATCATCACCAGTCTCCACAAATCCTGGTTTTTCCATTTTCCTTGCATCCTGCATCCATTTTGCATGACCTGTCATGTGGTTTGATGCACCTGAGTCAACATACCACACATCATTACTTTCTTCTGCACTTGTCACAGAATTGGTCATGTGCTGCACCATAAACAAATGCTCATTTCTGTCATCACCCTGTCTACTAGAAGATGCATAATTCCCTTGTTGGAGTTCTCCATTCATGATGTCATTCTGCTTTTTATAGCAGTCTTTAGCCATATGACCCATTTTACCACAGTAGTAGCATTCAACATTACTGTTTGCATTTTGGCCTCTTCGCCATCCACCACGACCTCTTTGGCTCCCCCTGCCTCTAGAGTTACCACGTCCTCCTCCATAGGACTGGTTTTCTTGAGTTTGCTGCATATTCTGATTTCTACCACGACCTCCAGATCGGCCTCCTCTACCTCTACCTCTACCTCTTCCAGCATTTGAGTAGAAGACAGCTTCTTTTGAAGTTCCTCCTGAAGAAGATGCACCACCATTTCTCTGCTCCTCAGAAATTAGAAGAGCAATCAACTCCTCAAAATGAGAAAATCTTTCACGGACGGAAATGGATGTTCAGAACTGTGCATAATCCTTTCCTAGACCATTCAAGGTCACGGAAACTAAATCATCATCTTCCACTGGCAACCCAATGGAAGCAAGTGCATCCGCAATCTTCTTCACCTTCATGTGGTAGTCATTGATGCTCATATTTTCTCTTTGCACATTATGCAACTCTTTCTTGAGCTGCATTTTCCTGGCTTGCGTATTTGTGCTATATATTTTTGGCAAAGTATCCCATGCCTCCTTTGGCGTACTTGCATCCTGAATATGCACAATCATAGAGTCTGAAATACTGATAAACAGCCAATACATAACTTTCCTGGCTCTCTCATGCCATGCTTTAAATGCCTGCATTTGCTGTTGATTGGGAACATCAGGAAGAATTGGTTCTTCTTCATTTCCTGCAACGAATTTCCAATACCCTTTTCCCATAAGAAAATTTGTCATTCTAAACTTCCATGCTTGGAAGTTGTTCTTGTCAAGCTTTTCAATGACAATCTGTGAAAGAGAATCAGACGCCATTACAGAACACTGCAAAAAATTCTGTCACTGCAAAGAACACAACTTCAGCCTCACAAGGGCAAATCTGCAAAACTGACGAAAGTGGTACTTGACCACACAGTCACTTCCTAGTGATGATTTTGCATCAATAGGCAACAAGGATGATTCTGTAACTCCCAATGTCTCTGCGTACAAGCATATAATGCAACTTCTACATTAACTTTTCACCAACCTGTAGAACAGTGGTTGCACAACATAAAGCAGGGCCTTTTCCTGAGTGCATGCAGAAAACTTCCGCCTCCAAAACAGGCCCCGAAATGGCCTCAAATCAAAAAAACAGGGTCACCAAGGGCTAAAGCCCTTGCCCGCAGCATATACTACCCTCTTGCTTCATCGCGAAGGGCATCTCAACCTGAGACAATGCACTCTTGCAATTTCCGGCTGTGCTACCTGCAGAGATCTACTCCCAAAACAGAAAATGAAAGCAACACTGCTCCTCTTACCAAAACACCGTGAACTTGGTTTGCTTTCTTGAGCTCCTTACCACGAACAAGGCTCTGATACCATGTCAAGATTGTGGGAGAGAAGGAAGGAGTCTCACTTGTAGCTTTCTTGCTTGCACAATGGGGGAATACACACAAGGGTGGAGGCTGAAAACAGTTTTCCTCTTCTTAGTTGTGTAAGCCAAAAGAACTCTAGTACATAGAAATAGAAGAACCCTATATATGGGTCTCAAACCAAACTCAACTAACTAAGGTGGCATACTAACTGAGCCACGAACTAGAGTAGATAAGGATAGCTGTCATGTAGCTATTATTCATGGGCAGTGTACCAACCGCATCTGCAACAACTGACAAGTCAGTAACATAAATGCAAAACGGTCACCCTAGCATATCACGAGTGGAGCTCGATATCTCAACAGCAGGAGCAGTTGGAATGTATGAAGACCGAAAAGAACACTATGCATATTGAAATGGAGAAAATGAGTGCATGAGAATGAAGTTGGTGCCTTGAGGAGGCAAATTGATGATTATTTAGACATGTTGGCTAAATGCAAATTTTCCTCAATTGCTTTTAAGGAATGGACTGTTACTATGCAAGGTAAGTTCAGTGTGAGCTTTATTTGTTGGCTAAAGAAAATGCTAAGTTGAAAGCTGATAGAGTATTGTTGGATGCTTGTTTGCAACCTCTTCTTAAAGTGGAAAAGCAACTCTTGAGTGATATGGAGGTTGATCTTGATGGATCAATTTTTTGCAATAGGACTTAGCATCTATGAGGACTACATTGACTAGTTTTCATGCGTGACCAGTGGGTAGGTATTGCTTCTTAGATGTCTCAGGTTATATCTCAGCCCTATGCACTTCTGTAGTAGACATTTGTGTCTGAGAATATGGAGGCATTAATTCATGAGATAGACATGTTGAAGGAGAAATTGGATGGTTTGCAGGCTGAGTATCATCAACTTGTGGACATGCTTGATGGTTTGCAATAGGTTAAACATTTTCATGGTGTTGAAAATCGGCCTACAAAGGTTGATGATGCAGTTCAAGCTGACATTAATGATGTGTTGCAGGATCTTATCCAGCATGTTAAGATTAGAGATCTCACAGATGATAGATTTCATGATATGGCTATCTTACCTTTTGGTTCACATGAGCAGCATGATCAAGAGCAGTCAGTTAACTGATTGCCATGATGCTCATGAGCCTACTAGCTCATGAGTTGATTATCCAACCTCCAGCCTTTGTTTCTTTCTTCGTCTATCATACTTCCATCAGATTATGACATGTATGCCTCTATGATTATGCCTTTATGTTTTGTTTTGACTATCTCTTGAGGGGCTTATGCAACTGTAGTAGAAGGCTATAAGTACCCTGTTAAAGGGGCTCTACTTATGGTTTTTCTATGTGGCTTACTTTACGGTGAAAGGCTATGGGTAAGGCATAATCTTTCTCATTAGGTATGTCAGTTTTGGATAAGGCATTTGCACTTCATACATCTTGTAAGGGTTCGTGTCATGGCTATGCCAACCATCCACCGAGCTGCTGTGCCAGCTGTTAGGGTTCGTGTCATGGCTATGCCAACCATCCACCGAGCTGCTGTGCCAGCTGTTAGCCAGGTCGTGGTCTCATAGTATATTGATCATGTATTCTGCCCTTAGCATGGTTAGACCTTAGTTGTATTAGTTCTATGTGTGAGGCAGCCTCTAATTTTCTCATGAAGTTCTTTGCCTCATGAAGTGCAGTTTTTGGGTAGTTGTAAAAGTGTAACCTAATGAGGCATTTTCGTATATCCTTCTTATCTATCTAATCATCTTTGATGTCTACTTTTGATGTATGATGGATTTTTTGAAATATGAAGGATTTGGTAGTTGGCGCCATCATTTCTACTGTATCTATTCTATTTATAGCATGCTTTATGCATTACGGTCCTTATTCTCTAATTTGTAGTGCTGAGTAGATCTATGTTCTCATATGATTATTTCTGAGTTTTTGTGATTTCTCGGCATGATATGGAGTATTTGCTTCATGAATTATTCTCTGTTCTTTGATGCATTTTGCATAGAAAGGGCAGCAACACCCTCATCATCATCGTCTTCCTCCACTTCAACGACTTCTTCCTCCCCCCACCACTTGTTCGGCGATGACAGGGGGGAGAAGTAAAAAATTTTCAACTAATTTTAAAAATTATAGGGGGGTTCCTATGCGCAGAGGGGCGGGGATATTACATCCTCTCCCCCTTAGAGAACTCAAGATGTTCTCATCTCGAAAGAACTGGGGATTTCATTCTGGAACCTATGGGGTAGGACCCATCACACATTCGTTGCGACACTCTGACCACTCATAAGCATGTGTTCTTTTGAAATAACAATGTATTGTATTTGATATATCGAATTCTGGATTATAAAAGTTTATTGTGGTTACACCTCATGAGTATCTTCTAGGTTTTTCCTGTCTTTGATCATTTCCTGGTAGATTTTGGATCACTAAAGCTTGTACAACTTCATTCCTTGTACGTTCAAGTTCTCTTTGAGTCTTGTTGGGACAATTAATGTAGATATGTCCAATATTGTGGCACTAGGAGCATCTATGTTTAGGGTGCTTTTGGGCATTCCCTTTTGAAATGACCTAACTCCTTGCAATAGAAACAGCGCAGAGCTTTTTCACTTGGGGTCACAAGATTCTTGGTTGTCCTTGGCAAGATTTTCTTCTTTAGTCCAAATTGCCCTAGGATCCTTTTAACAAACCAAATGGTCCTTTATCTTGAAAACTCTATTTTCAAATTGTCCTCCTTTTAGATCTGGACTAAGATCCATGGATGATTGGCTTTGCTTGTAATAATAAGGAATACTCCCAATCTTTGATATTCTGGTAAGACCCAATCTATATTAGTTGAGAAAAAACAACTTAAGGGAAGTTCATCTGAAGTTATACTTATCATCCCTTGCTAAAGTATCTCTATTCATTCGTAAGTTCTAGGCTCAAATTTGATGCAACTCATATTACTTGGGTTAACTCTAGTTACAAGAGTAAGGTTTATTCCAATACAAGTTGCATTACATATCGATAAAATTTCTAGGATTTCTAATCATCCTGAAGGGGTGTAGTAGGTTCTAGATCTTCATCTTCATCTGATTCCTCTATATATCCAAAGACTGCACTTTTGTAGCTTCATTTTCTTGGAGGATCAATATCTTCTCGACTTAAGTCAAGTCAGTCTACTTAGATGTGCCCTAGCTCATTACAGTGGAAGCATCGATGGTTGGGACATCTCTTACGGATGTGCCCTATCTCTCTGCGTATTTGGCATCTCTTGTCTTGATTTTGAGAATCATCTTTGTCACAATTGCTTGATTTAATTTCTTGGATGATTGGCATTTCTCAAAATAATGCATCTTGCAAGTCTGTTGGATGCATTGCTTCAAGATGGTGGTTTAGAGGAGTGTTCAGGCAATGGTGAGACTTAGATACCTGCTGCGCAATATCCATAGGTGGTGCGTATTTTAATAAGGTTACAAACTTTGAGTAGTAGGCTTCCAGGGTTAATTCTAGCTTCTTTATCTTGAATAATTCATCCATCCTCAAAGTCTGGTAGGCTGGCGGAAGGTATCGTCCCGATACAGCATCTTTGAGTTGAGCCCAAGTGACAATGACTTCAAAAATACCTTGATCTTTACATCATTGCTTCCACCATATCCAAGCATGGCCAACTAAGTTAAAATTTTGGCTATCATTGCTTGATTAGTAGAAGCAATTCTTGAAGCAAAGAAATAATCATTCATTAAGTCAATCCATATCTCCACCTCTATTGCGACATCTATTCCTTTTCCACCAAACTCGAGTGCCTTAATCTGCTCGAGAGGGAATTCTTATCTTGCATGTTAGTATTTGTGGACATAGACGATGCCTAAAAATCAAGCCATACCACTTAGTTTATTCTATTTAGGATATGTCTACAAACCATACATTAATCAATCATGTATCATTACAAGGTTTTGCTCTAATACCAACTGTAATGTGCATGCCTATCAGTTGTCCATGCACGTTTTTAGCGATCCATCGAGAGACAACAAATCTAAGCAACACTGCCAGTACTCCCATGGAATGTTATAGGGTTTGTCGCCTTGTGTTTCTCGAGCACGCCTTGCAACGAAACGTTAGCAGCTGAACCCATTCGGATTGACCCTTAGTGGTCAAGGTCTCTTGACAGCATTCTAGCATCGGGTCTTTCACATTCTACTTTACGTAGAGTACCCAAGATGAAGCAAACCCATGCCACACTTGGTTCAAAGAGAATGGAAAATGAGACGGATGCACCGCTCAACCTCTCTACTCGTAGGACATAGTCCCATTCTAATCCCCTAAAATGGCATGCATCAGGGTTCTAACATAACAATTTCTAAGGGTCGAGGTAAAACCTTGTAAGAATCCTTCCACTTCTCTAGGGCCACCCTGCCGTACCCATCAGGGGTTTCACCCACCCACTTCCATCAATAGGCATTCTTTAGTAATTTAATTAGGTCCTATCACATTTATGTGTGACATTTAAAATCAACTTCCTTAATTAAGCCTTTTACGGAACAAGGTTCGTTCACATAATTTATAGCACAGACATGAATACAAAGCAAGCTGTCCTTTTGACAAACAAGTTTCTTAACTTATCTTCAAGTTAATCTTTGTCTCCTACCCATACATGAGAAATTATATGTCCCTTCTGCCCTGCAGAAGTAACTGGTCTAAATCACGTGGCACCATAATTTCCATCCTTTATCTAGAATAGGATCTTCCAACACCACAAACGTTGGGGCCAGAGAGGTCTTCAACTCCATTCCGAATTTGGCAAGGGTTTTCCAAAGCTCCACCAAACCCACAAGCTGCCTAGGAGTGAAATACTATTCCCGTGGTTGTCCTTTTTCACCACTCGACCTTCGGCCCATGAATCGAGCAGTGCCCTTTTTGGGTTGAATGATCCGTGGTGCAATCATGGAGGTGATCCTTCCTTAATTAGTCCAGTTAAGAATCAAGCACAAACAAGGCATTTATCCCTAATATCATCTTTCAGAAAACATCCCTTTATCCCCATGGTGACTTGTCATCACAAACCCCCGCCATGAATTTACCATCAATCACAAGCACTTGGAATAATCATCCAAACGACAATCCAACAATCATTTGAATGTAAAAGCATTTAGGATGTTGTTTGATCAACCAAAAAAACCAATTGTATTTTTCCAAACAATGTAAGAATAGATGCAATAACATTTCCATCTGCATATTTGCTCTCCCCCTTGGGATCCAAGAGCGATACTATGCAAAATTTTACTTAACACTCCCTTCCTTTGGCTAGGGCATATGTCAAGGTTTTAAACACTGTACAAGACGTAAGGTTTATAAATCACTTACATTGATCAATAACCCAACCTTCTTCCCAAACAAGTATAAAAGTATCGGCAATCTTCTCTTTGACTTAGGGTTTCTTATCCCTAAAGCTCTCCACTTGCCTTTGAGGCCTAGATTTGTTGCTTGTATCTAGCCCAACCCTGAGTTCGATTGATGAAGGTAGTAGTTGTCATAGACGAACCTCAAGGCATCTTGTTTTAGTCCTTATTATTGTTGTTTGTGCTAACTACGCACATCTTCAAGTTCCCAATCTATTAAATATGAGCTATTAGTTTGTGATATCGGCATGAGCTTGGTGGGCAAAGGTCTAGAGTTTCAAAAAAATGATTCTCTTTTAGACTAGGTTGTTTGCCATGCAATCCATCAAGCGTGCAAGCTAGAACATACTTTTAGTGAGGTGAAAAACATATCTATTATTTACGAGAAAAGGGGAGTCAACAATACCTTGGAATCTTATATGTTTCTTATGTTGTATATGGATTTTATCATGTAGCAACTAGATGCAATTTACTTCTCTTGATACATGCACTTCGCAAACTCTACCTTCGAATATTTGGGATGGAATTTATCATTTTTAATGACCTCTCTCTCTCTCTCTCTCTCTCTCTCTCTCTCTCTCTCTCTCTCTCTCTCTCTCTCTCTCTCTCTCTCTCTCTCTCTCTCTCTCTCTCTCTCTCTCTCTCTCTCTCTCTCTCTCTCTCTCTCTCTCTCTCTCTCTCTCTACTGTGCCAGGGTGTCAAGGCGTCCTTTCTTTTCTTTGATGGGGGGAGGGGGGGTTTATAGTGGGAGAGGTGGGGAGAAAGTGGAGTGGTGGTGGTGCCACCACCCACCACTTGTCATTAATTATGGCGGTAGCATGAGAACTCTAGCAAGATGGCCTAGGGGGGTGGTAGGCCACGTGGCCTTCCCCATGGGATTGTCATCATCGTCTTCTTCGTCCTCAACGTCATCTTCCTCGTCGTCACCATCTTCCTCCACTTTAGCAACTTCTTCCTCCCCCCACCACCTATTCGGCGACAGAGGGGGGGGGGGGGGGAGAAGTAAAAAAAATTCCACTAATTTTAAAAATTATAGGGGGGAGGGGGTTCCTATGTGTAAAGGGGCAAGGATATTACACAATCAAAGAAGACTTGGTAGAAAGTCTTAGCTAGGGTTTCCATGTGCCATGTTAGGAGACAATACATTTTCTCTGCCCTTGTGCCATATTGAGCAACCTTTAATGCATCTACACCCATTGGCTCCTTAATGCACCCCCACTGACACCCCTAGCATAAATGCCACTAACTTCCACCACCTTAAACACTTATTATTTAGCTTATATTTCAACTTGTAAACACATTTAGTGCCTCTCTAACATATATGTCCCTAGCCTAGGTAGGGGAGAGGATGTTTGGTAGTCACTTGAATGCCTATCTTGAGTAGTGCTATCTAGACCCCTTAGGATTTACAAACTTAACTGCGCATATGACTTCTAAGCTTATCTCGTAATAATATGTTCAACCTCAACCCACTAGGAGTGACCTAAGGGACCTATGATCTAATAGTCTCTATTAGCAATCTAGAGGATCATATTGTAATCAATGAAGCCTAAGAGTGGACTAGTCATTATATTTAGTTCAAAGAAAATGAGAGACAAAGGGGAATTGGGCTTGATCCTTCTACCCATAAGGCATAATCTCATCTCTAACCCCTTGAAGTGGACTAGTCACCATACTTTGTTCAAAGAGAGTGAGAAACAAAGGGGAATTGGGCTTGATCCTTCTACTCAATAAGGGATAATCTCAGCTCCCTAAAATGGTTCTTAGTTGGATTCTAAGACATCTAAAATTAACTTCATTAATTAGCAAGTTATGCAAGGTTTATTTCATATCTGTATATTACATACATGAAATTTGTGAAAACAATATTTCAAATAGTGTGAAAACAATAAAGCTAACTAGCCTTGAGTTTGAGATTGAAGGGATAGTCCAACCAATCTCAAAGTCTCCTTTCTCTTTGTTTCTCATCATTGGATATCCCAACCCTCGACCAAGTTAAATACACCCTATAAACTCTCTTCTAATTGGAGTCCCCCCAATACCCATGTCTATGCACCATGCGACATGGAGGATTTCTTTCCCTATCAAAAGACCTGTTACGACTATTACCCAAATGAACAAAGCCCCATGGGTTCTCATGCCGCCATGAGGGTGAACATTTCTCTCCCATTTGTCCTTTTATTTAGGTGGTGGTCTACACTCTAGACAATAATAATTGACCAAGTGGAAGGTATGATAGCAAGACTTAAGGGCAAGTACATGTGACAACATCAATTTGATAATATCTCATCTCATCCATTTTCACAATTAATCTTTTAGTCACATCCACAACCAATCACATCAAGCCATAAGCATTTCTAAAAAATATTAATCCACTTCATCAACCATTCATATTTACAACACATTAAGAAAATACCTATGCATGATCTCTACCACAAGGTATGATTCCATAGAAGAAAATGATCTCTAGCACAAGGTATTATCCCTATCTTAAAAAATTGCATGCCTATATGTACATTTCAAGAAGTCATTGCATTTTCCTATCTTAACTAAGCCTAGCAATAGCATTTTCTAGTCCTTAGCTGTAATGATAATGCACTCATATGACCACAAGGTAGACTTCAAGGAAACTTTTCATATCTTATGCATCACCTTATCTTCACTATTCCCAAGGAATATCTTCTCTTACACCCTATTCTGAGTGTTGCTCATTGCTATGTCTCACACTAACAAGCATTAGTTCATCAAATAAGAAATTCTAGAGACATCTTTTAATATTTCACTAGACTTTATGCACTTTTCCTTGAATTGCTAAGGAAAAACTAACATGCTCACATGGCCCCTTTTGAGCCCAAATTTTTTAACATTTAAAACAAGCTAGGTAAGGAGCAACTTGGTGTAGAGAGATTTTCTTAGAGTTGAGTTCACCTACAAACTAGTATGTAGGCTACTGGTGGCTCCTCATATATATATATATATATATTCTCTCTCTCTCTCTCTCTCTCTCTCTCTCTCTCTCTCTCTCTCTCTCTCTCTCTCTCTCTCTCTCTCTCTCTCTCTCTCTCTCTCTCTCTCTCTCTCTCTCTCTCTCTCTCTCTCTCTCTCTCTCTCTCTCTCTCTCTCTCTCTCTCTCTCTCTCTCTCTCTCTCTCTCTCTCTCTCTCTCTCTCTCATATTTTGGTAGTGATGTGTGTGAACACAATTTGGTTATCAATGTACTTTTTTCCCTCAGTAGGAGGTTCTTTCCCCCCACAATCAAATATGTTCTATTTATTCTAGGGCAAAATTATTCTTGTAAATTGTCTAAATTGTTACTTCTCAACACACTCATATTGTGTGCTCTCAAGCTTCTCCTTCTCTAAGCTCTATGTGTTTACTCTTGGAACCCTAAGTCCAACTTTGGTATCAAAGTGGGCTTTGGCTTTTTGTTGGCAAAGTTTTCAATACCCTTTACTTCATCTTCTCTAATTGGGAGGATATCTTACAAGCATTCACGGTATTATTAATGCTCCAAAGAGTCCTATAGGGATTGGTATTGCTAGATTTTTATTTAGAACATTTTGGACTCTATTTGCACTATTGCCGATATCGAACAGGTTACTTTGTTGTTTTATAAGGAGTCTTTTACAATGTTAATTTCTATAGGTAGACCATTTTCAATCTTGTGCTGTATAGAATGTTTTGATTTTGTGTAGATTTTTCTCGATGTAGGCAACTTATGTATCAAGTGTAGTCAATGACCATGGCTAACAATAATGATGCATTCCATATGTTGCATGTTGAGGAAAACTTGGATGGAACCAACTATCCACTTTGGGCTTACATGATGCATATATATTAGCTGCAATAGGATTATGTAGGGAAGATGTACATCCTTTTGTGGTTACAAAAACTGCAAGTGTAGCAACTAGGTGGTGCTGTTGAAGATATTGCAATTTATAGTTCTATTGTAGTGAATACTATAAGTTGATTAATGGTGCATGTAATCCCAAAGGGCTTGGTATCACTAGTTTTTTAATTCAACTTCATTTTGGACTTTATATAGCAAATGTTGGTTTTGTGTATATTTTTCTCTATATAGGCAACTTTTGCATCAAGTGCAATCAATGTCCATGGCTAACAATAATGATGCATTTCATATGTTTCATGTGGAGGAAAAGTTGCTACAATGAATAACATGAAAACTCATTAAGATCTTTTGCAAGTATTGCAACACAAGAAATCATGTCATTAAGGGCTATCATAAGTTGGTTGCAAAAGAAAGAAGAAAAAAAACTAGTATGGCTATTGCATGTAACTCTTATTTTAAAATCTATAAATGTTGTGTAAGACAAAATGTGTATTTAGTAGATAATGCATTATGATTCTTTACTACATGATTCCTACATATCTATTATGAATTCAAATATGTGATACTTTAACAATGGTGCCACTAAGCACATTACTTTCTAATGTAGTTGCTCACTTATTTTAAATCTTCCCCTAAGGATAGTATTGTTACACACATCAATAACTCCTCTTATCCTATTAAAGGAGTTGGTAAAAATCATGTTGATTGTTAATAATGACAACTATTTCACACTTTTAATTACTTTGTATGTGTTTGACATAAAAAAGAATTTTGTGTTAGTTTCTATACTTACCAAGATTGCCTTATTAATCAAATTTATGGATAACAAATGTGTTATTTATGATCACTCCTATAGTGATACAAGTATTGCAATGGTTCATTATATCATTGGGGTGTATTGGCTCAAAAATTATGAAAATGTATGCAAGATATGGCTGGGTGCAATTACGAATTTGTAGATTGTTTCAAATCCAAAACTTTAGCACATAGATTTTGGTTATGTTGGTTTTTGTAGTTTACTATACCTTCGAAAATATGGCATAGTGTCTTCATTGCCTACTCTTGACACACTTTGAAAAAATACTTGTAATTGTTGTATATTATGTAAAAACCAAGGTGATTTCCTTTGAAAGATGGCCCAATGATATCTATACACAAATTGCAACTTGTACATATTGATTTTTGTTGTTCAATACAAATGCAATCTCTTTTTGCACTTACTTGTAAATCATGACTTTTCTTGAATATGAATCTAAGTGTGCATGGGTGTATCATTTGGAAGCTAAATCTAGAATGTTCTTATGCTTTAAATGGTTTATATGTATAATTAAAAGTTTACCAAGGTCTAAAGTGGGTACTCCCTATTCTTGAAGGGGATATATATATATATATTCTTTGAATGAATTTAGGATAAAACACTGACATATAATATCTTACATACCTCAATAAAATAGAGTAGCTAAGAGAAAGAGTAGACCTCTCATAGAGGTGGCATTATGTATGTACAATAAGTTAACCTTTGTCACATGGTTTCTAACCCAATAAAATAGAGCAACTAAGAGAATGAGTAGGCCTCTCCTCATAGAGGTGGTACCATGTATGAACAATAAGTTAAGCTTTGTCACATGGTTTCTAGCTCAAGACTATTATGTGCATAGTTTATATACTAAACATGTGTTTCACTAAAGCATTGTAATATATCACTATGCATAATACTTGGCACACAAAAAAGTAAAGTACTCAAAAGGACAAGCAAAAAAAACTGAGTGAGCCCAAAAAAGTGAGCGAGAAAGGTGCATGATATAATAAAAGTCAAGTGTAGTTTAAAACTTAGATGGGGTTTTATGGAGTTTAGAACCAAGATAAAATTGTTAAGTGTAGGCAATTGTTAGGTATCCTTGAATCTTAAATCTCATATTCCAACAAAAGAAATCATTCTTAAATTAATGTGACTTTCATATTAGGAAAGAACTTTTCATCTTTAAAAAAATCTAGGCATTGTTTCGAGAAATTGATTGGGAGCAACTCCAATCTTTTCTAGTCAATAAAACAAAGATAAGAAAGCAATCCGGTCCCTTTTTTTAGCTTTCAAGTGAGCACTCTATATCAATCGACGATGACAAAGGTGATCATAATTTCATTACTTATGAAACTCCTTATGCCATGAAGCATATTGTACGCAAGGTAATAATCCATTACCTATACAATCCATTTTCTCTTTCTTACATAATAAAAAGTAACATTCATGGTCAATATATATCCTATTATGTCTCAATGCAATCCAAATCATAATTTAAACTTTGATCCATCATCTCTACTATAGATCTTACATAAGATTGCTACAAAAAAACACACAATGAGAACAAGATAGATCGAGTTGCTTTGTATGCCCAATTCTAAAACATGTAATGCATAAAGAAACATCCAATGAGTTAGGATACAATACAAACGTTATGCTTTTACATAAGAAGACTAGAGTTCTCAAAACACAACAAGTATTGCTAATAAAAGTGACAATAATAAAAGTAGCCCCCAAGGTGTCATAAGTGTGAATGTTCACTAGTCATCATCGGGATTGTCTAAACTAGCACTTTGTAGGCATCTAATTCTAAGTCCTCACCAAGACCCAAGCATGCCATGTTTGCACCTACTTCTACAAGAGGTCAAAAGCATAGTATTGACTATATCTTCACACATAGCAAATGAGAATCATGGACAATTTGGCATGTACGCATTAGAGGTGTAGTGCCACACCCCATCTCTAGAATCAACCTTGATGGTGGACACAAGCAATCCAATACATAGAGCAAGAATATAGGTGATCTCTAAAGACCTCTACACCAAAGACTTGAAGAAGATGGTCGTGCCAATCTATTTCTCTCTGGAACGTAATGGGTCCAACAATCACTCAATGGATGCATCTGCAACTTGTGAAATTGAGAGCTGCTCTCTCCAAGAAAAGTAAGTGGATGACATCTAGTGTGATGAGCAAATAACAATAGAGAATATCAACTCTACAAAATCATATAGATCATATATCTTCACTGAAACAATTACAATTAAACAATTTTAAGATCACTTATCGGCACCTCTAAATCACATTGTTTCCCATAGCCCCGTGGAAGCTTGTCAAGCACAAAACCTATCCTAACAACTTTAAGATCAAGCACATGTATGTACTTCTCAAGCTAAGACAATGCATCAACTATTTTGCCAAAGACAAACTTTAATATCTTGTTTATTTAGGTGCTTATACCAATAGACATTAACCAAGACAACATACCTATCAAAGTAATCCAAGTAACTAACCATCCATGATCTCCCAAAGTGGAATAACAACTATAATTCCTAGGCAAATATGTGCCTTTGTGAGCATATTCCAAGCAGTTAATGTGGTTTCTTTATAAATCAAACATCTAGTAGGAAATCCAATAAAGACAACATCATAAGCCCTTTTCACCAGCCTCCCATTTTCTACATATGTCATATCATCTTTAGCAAGACTAGAAAAGAACTTTGCATTGTCTTATAAGCACCATTTCTTTTCCCTACTACAAATTCTTTCCCCATAGAGAGGTAATCCCCCATGCAACCATAGCTAATCATGCTACCATCTTTTTTTGAAAGAGTATCATTCAGTGAGCAAGGAAGAAACACAAATGGAATGACCTCCTTGATAGCAAACCTTTTAATATTTAATTATAAAACCAAAAAGCATATATGTGTGTATAAATCGGATGCACAACATGTGTTGTGATCTCCAATGATAAAAAATTCTACCTCCTTGGAAGCTACTCCTTTGTTTCACTTCGTGTTGTGGGAGATTATTATGTAATCTCTCTTGCATTGATTCAATACAAAGAATTGGCAATGTTTCACATTGCAATGAGAAAGAAAAGCATCACCAACATTGTACCCAAAATATTATCTTACCATCACTTTCTTTTGTTGTCTCTTTTGTGACTACATACTATATCGATCATAAAAAGGAGTACCAACATATTTTTCAGAATGCACTTTGAGTAAGTACTCTCTTGCTAAGACATATCCATTTCCAAGGTCCACCCACCAGGGGCAATGCTCAATCTCCCAATCAAAGAGATTATGCATGCTCCTAGGATACATGAATACTTCCTCATTGTCTCTATCGATCCACCCTTTACAATGATCTAGAAGCCTAGTTATCTTCTTCTTCCCAACCAAATGAAGTAGATATCTTTTGAACCACACAATAGCACAAGTTATCAAAATAAACAAAGACCAACTAAAGTTAGAGCCCATTATGATAGCAAAAGTACCTCTAGACAACTCGATATGCAACCATTGTTACTTCATTCCTCTTTCTTTGTTGAGGACCTTCCACCTTCTTTGGTCCTTGTGCATCCATAGCTTGCTCTCTTGCTCATACTTGAGCAAACATATATTTTCTAGCCTTTAATTTCACACCCTCAATATATTCTTGCAATAAGTAATCTTGTGGAAGATCTAATGGAATACATAACATACACATTTTTTTCAAGTCCTCCCATGATTTAATAGACTCTATCTTAACCTTTTCCAAAAAGCACTCTCATGTCAACCACCTTAATAATAAAAACAAAATCAATTAGCATCACAAAATACACATCACATTAGCAATGTTTAAGACTTTGAAAGCTTTTGGATCAACACTCACAATTTGTACGCATTGTTTGAGAATGGCATATTATGCATTTATTTTAATCTCTTTTTTTAGTCCAAGAGAGATAGCAACACCAAACCTTTTCTCTTCTCTCATCTCAACATTTCAAGAATTTCAACTTGGCTATAGTAATTACTAAGTCAGGGCTATCAAACTTCAATGCAAATATTCTATCCAACTACTGATCATCAAGCTTAGGATCAAGCACATTAAATATATGTGAATTGAACATGAAAAGTACATTTGAAAATTTTACCTTTGGAAGAGCAAACCAATAAGTGGAATGTCCATACCATGCACATCTTGTCTACCAATCTTTTATGTATCTTAGTATTTTTCTTTTTTCAATGCCTCCTCTTTGTTCTCCATTGAAACTATATTTGGTACCATGTTGAAATCTGAAGTCTACTCAACCTTCACAAGAAGAAAACCCTTACATTTTACCCTCAAATAGAAAATGTATCTATTTCAATCCCTTTTAACAACAACTACAACAAATATTACATGAAATACAAGTCTTTCTAAATAGCCCCTTATCAATGGGTACCATTATTTTTTTCCCTTAACACTAGTATCTTTTGCTATCAAAGACTTGAGTAGTTTCACTTAATCCTAAGGTAAGGCACTCAGGAATGCATTGATATCACACTTGAAGATATTATTGTAGTTCCAAAGAAGATCCCGCAAGCTAGGTTTCACAATGGCATATTCATTCATACTAACAAAATAAAATTTCAAAAAATAATCTCCATAAATTAAAAAATATTAGTTATCAATTTATTGTAAAAAATATTAGTACACTTACTTGTCGACTCTTTGGAGTCTGATTAAAAGAGCAATCTCTAAAATGTGTGTGGAATAAATAACAGAACACACAAACCTGATGTGGCAACCTCTATTTTCTTTGTACATTTGTGAGATCAACTCCATCCAAGCAGTTAAGTGATGGTTTCCTTCCCACACATAAAATATTTTACCAGATAAGAACCTAAACTCTAGTTTTTCCAAAACCTCTTTCTCAAATGCAACATCCACTTTACACCACAAAGGAGACCAAGTTGATACTATGACAAGGGTCAGTGGTATTTCTTCTCCTTTATACTTGCATATAAACACAACAAAGCATCATTTTTCTAGTAAATAGCCCTCATATTGAAATAGACTATTTAAGGAGAACATATCTTCATGAATCCCTCTAACAATTGCATGTCTGCAATCATGCAACACAAGGGCACACGAGGGCACACTTCTTGAGAGAAGAAGTCTACATTGACTTATAAAATCCCCACATTCTACCATTTGCATTTTGATATTAGCAACCGAGCTTCTTGCTTCCTCACCATCCTCTTGTACCATTTTAGACCCTTTCTCCACTACTATATCATCTCCCTCACCACTTTCTTCTTACATTTGAGGATAAGAAGTACCCACTACATCACTTGAAGGCTTTTTGCTCTCAACGGTTGGTGTAACCTCCTCTAGAACTATAGAGATAGATGATCCACAAGTTCTTTTATATGGATGAAGAGGAGATGAAGAAGTGGCTAGTCTACTATCTTTGGTTGATCTTACACAACCTTTGCCATTGGCCTTTTGTGGTGACATGATTGAAATACCACATTAATATATATATATATATATATATTCATTCAAAAATATCAAGATATAGATATCAAAGAGAGAGTTTGTATAATGATAGCGTGCATACATGTGTGTGTGTGTGTGTGTGTGTGTGTGTGTGTGTGTGTGTGTGTGTGTGTGTGTGTGTGTGTGTGTGTGTGTGTGTGTGTGTGTGTGTGTGTGTGTGTGTGTGTGTGTGTGTGTGTGTGTGTGTGTGTGTGTGTGTGTGTGTGTGATGACCATGTGAGAGAGGTGGAGAAACTAACCATCAGACAAGTTAGTGACCACTAGTGTGACTATGTAGTATGTCCCACATCATTATGAAAAAACTAAATGTTATTTTTAAAAACAACGATGAGAATGAGTTACCATGATTGTTTAAAATGATGCATATGGAATACGATATCTATTTTTATATTAACATCCTATTGCAATCACTCAAAGTCCATCTCTTCTCTTGTTCCCTTTTTTCAAATTGTTATTCAACTCTATTGAAGTTCTAATTGTGTCTCTTGGCTTTTTTACAAGTCGTTCATACAGATAGGATCATTTATCATTTTAGCAACAATGTCGAACAATGTGCAAATTAGATATAGTGGTTTTAGAACCTTATCAATAAGGTATGATGTGTTTTTGTAAGGTGGCATTGGAAAAGATTAAGAGTCACTTTAAGATTGGTGATGATATTGATATGGAGGTGCAGCAAGCAACAACCCAACCAAGTGTTTTCATGGCCATCCCATTGATGAGGCTAGAAGATGGTAACAAGGGATTCAAGCTAGATGGTAGAGAAAGTAGTGGCCATAGTCTCCAAGTCAAGCATATCCCTGTTACAAAGCAAATGCCTAACTTAATGAGTGTGAAAGTTTTATTGGATAGCCTTTCCTTATCTAGTTCTCTTCATGTTGCATACTTATGGAATGGACCAAAAGAATGATGGGCATGCTTGGCCAAAGCACACTACTATTTCTCAAGATTTCTTCAAAGGCATTTGTGAGGATGAGGAGATGTTATGGTTATCTTAGATGCTTCTCCTTGGAATGTCCATATTTGGAGAGGACTAGCATTGGTATTGAGACCCAATGGAAAGGTAAGTTGAAGAGGACTCCTCCATCAACATGCCCTATGCAACTAGACATTAGGATCCTAAGGGTTGCACATTGTGAAATGTCTCTTGAATGTGTAAAGGCTTGTGATGCATATATCTACTACTATATTGCCTTTGACAAAATAAATATCATAAGGTGTGCTATTTATGTTGGTTTTCATGAGCACCCTATGCAAGATGGCTCATCTCAACAAAAGTAAAAGCAAATTGAAGACATGGTGCAAACTCATGCACAATAAATCCTTTCATGTCCTATACAAGCATTGAAGTATCTATTGGTCAAGATCTTGTGATGGAAATGTTGCTTTCAAAATATGATTACTTTGAATTGAAGATTTCAATAAAGCTAAGTTGCACAAGGTACTAGAAAATCTTATCCCATTGTCTCAAAGAAGACCTATGCAAATTTAAGTAAACATTACTAGAAGAGACATGCAACATGGTGGTGGTGGGCTTGATGCAAGTTTGGCATTGAAAAGAAAGTGCATATACCCCTTCTTTCATAGTCTTTTGTTTTCACAATACCTTGGAGATAATGTCATGCCACACATATTCAAGATGTTTAGTGTTGGACCAAGCTCAGGAGTTGACCTTTTTAATAGAATGCAACCTAGTGGACCTTTGGGAGATCAATGGATCCACTTTGACCATTTGCATAGGGTGAAAGATTGGAACACCATCAAGGCTCATGTTTATGATCCCCATGTTCAAGAAATAATTACCATTGCAACTTGGTTGTTCAAAGTGGAGAATAAGCATGCACATGTATCATTTTGGTGAATGCTAAATGTTATGCTAACAAATGGCTTCTCTACCCTAGAATTTCAAGGATTTATGGTAAATGTAGCACAAGCAAATTGGCTAGCAATCAGAACAGTCTACAATGGTGGACCAAACATCATCATGCATGGCAGGGAGAGAACTTGCTCGTTTCATTGGGAGATTAGTATGGTCATGCATACAAAGAGCTATGTCAAGGCTCCATATTTGAGAGAGGACTTGCTCATTTCATTGGGAGATCAATATGGTCATGCATGCGAAGAGATGTGTCAGAGCTCCATATCTAAAAGAGCACAAACTCTTTTATAGAAAATGGAAGGTTGCCAAGACAAAGTAAGAAGTTGAACAGTGCAAACAAGCACTCTTGACGTTTTGGTCCCATGTCCATGTGAAGGATGGAGAGCTCCCTAAATTCTTGTGGGATGTAAGGGTTTCTCAGTGGGGAGGAATGTAAGCACTCGAGCATGCAAGCAGCTCATGGGCAATTTAAAAATTCTCACTCTACGAGGCATGTAATGCTAATTTGGCATTCGTTGTGTTACAAAGTGCACATTATAAAGCATCTATGGAAGGAGGGCACCTTGGTAGTGGACCAACCTTACAAAGATTGAAAGAAAAAATATTGTACAAAGGCAAGTAGCTCTAGTCAAAAGTTAATTTGTCTAACACATACAATTCTCTCGAAGGCAAGTGGGTAGTCACCAAAGATATGCACACCATGACAAGAAGCATTAGAAGGAAAATGGATAATGTAGCCCCAAGAGTGATTCTACGAACAAACACTCGTAGACCTAAATATTCAACGGTGACTATTGGTAAAACAATGGAATCTAGAGGTGTTAAGCGTAAGAAAAAATTACAAATGGATACCAAAAAAACCTTGAGGTTATATAAAGAGAACATTGTCCACCCTATGCATTGGGCCATCCAAAGAATAGCAACACATAGTACTATGACTTGCTTTGGCTTCTTGGAGACCACAAAGGCTAGATGTGGAAAACTAATTAATCCTCTTGGTAAGAGTGCAACTATAGGTATGCCTACACCATGCTTCAAAGGAGGCATTATAATTCTAATGGTACATCGTGACAATTTATATGGTTTTGTGGAAGTGATGTTCTCCACTCATGAAAGGTGGATAGCTCAATGGTGAGAACACTAAGTGATGCTCCAACAACATGGAAGATTACTCAAAGCATTATGGTAATAGAGACAAAGAAAGCAAACTTACAAAGAGCGAGATTTGTTATTGCAAAGAATGAAGAGGTTATGGATAGCTTCATAGTTTCACATGATAGCACCTCCAAGCCACAAGTGGCCATTGTGGAGAAATGAAAAGCCTATGAAGTGGAGGAGCAAGTTGTCTAAGCAATTTCAAGAACGAATAAATAAGGCAAAGTCAATGGTTACAAAGGTTGTGAAAAAAAGCATTGATTATTTTTATTTTTATTTTTGCCTGTTTGAATTTGAGCTTATTACTTCCTTATTTGAACATTCAATTTAAGCAATGTAATGGACACATCATTTTACTCAAAATATATTAAAAATTCATTGCAAAGATATAGTTTTAAGGATTACAAACCTATTATGACTCTTGTGGAGACTATTTAAAGTTGGGCCTTCATGATGCTAAAAACTACTTTTGATATAAGCTATTAGTGCTTAACTCACATAAGTACTAATTTTTCATCTCACAAATAAGTAGGTTTACAAATGACCCAAGCACCAAGTATTGGTATGCAATGCTGATATTTTTCATTATATGAAACATATCTTCCACGAGGTATTTTCGCTATGTGAAACATATCTTCTATTATCTTTTGCAAGTGGTTTTTGTTTCATGCTTGGCACCTCATGCATATCATGATTGAGCAAGAAATAGCAATGTAACCACTTTTAGTTGTGAAACTCCATGCAAAGCAACTTTCATAGCTCCAACTTGAGTAGGTTTGGCTCAAATACCTTTTGGTTGATTTGAATGTTCAAAAATCACTTATCATCATCACTTTACAATCAAAGCATATTAGTAGTTGTATGGAACCCGATGTTCTATACTTCCACTAAGCACACCTAAGTACATTATCACTAGGTCAAGGAGACTCTACAAAAGAGATCTTTTCACAAAAGCATTGTCTTGTCGGAAGATTAAAGCATTGCATGAAGCATTGGGTTTACTCTCTTTTGTGTATTGACCATCTTATCATTCTTTGTAGTAAAATCTATTTAATTAAAAAACTCATGATTTTAAATATTTAAATAAAACCTTGCCACTTTGCCCAAAATTTTTAAGAAAAAGCTAAGAAATGCTAATAAGACAAGATTCTGTGGGTAATTGGTCCCAGTTATAAGCAAGTTATGCCATGCATGTTCTTGGAATTTATGATTATCCCTAAAGCACAGCCTATTTCCTACTTAAAAAACGAAAAAACTCTCTTTCCTTTCTTTTACTTCCTCAATAGGCGCTCCCCGCCTAGACTCGCCCCAGCACTTCGTGCCAGGGCGGGCGTAATTTTCGCGGGCGAGGACGTGTGCTAGACGTGTAACACCCGTCTCCGCGTTCTCTTTTTTTCCTTGTGGGGAAGGTGGAGGGACTACCACGTGGCACCCGCCCCCCACCTCTCGTTAACTAATAGTATAGATTCTCTTTCACCTTGTCATCTTGTCCTCTCATTGTGTCAATTGTCTTTTTTTCCCTCTTATTCACTTCTACTCACAAATTTTCACCAATGAATCTTTTTTAAAAAGAGATCATTAACAAGTCATTATCATTCTTATTGCTCCTAGTCTTTGTCATCTCTCTCTTTCTCCTCAACAATAATTTTAGGCACAAGACTACATAGCCCTTACTTTTAGCAAGCCCTTGCAATTAATTGCCTCATCATGTGTAAACAAACAATATGTTGACTAGGATTGATGTTTAGCATACGTTTTAAAACTGTATGTGACAATGTGGTGGGTAGAGCTATAGACGCTTAGACTATGCAAGTGTTAAAAGATCTTAGAGAAGATTTAAACTTAGCTCATTAGGTTATAGAAAAGGTGTAAGATACAAGGTAAGGAATTTAGGCTGGTTACACACCAAGTAATGGATAGCCAACCCCCGCCCAGAGTGTGGGCGTGCACTTTTTGAAACTAGCCACAGACATGGGCGTCGTATCTTTACACACCAAATGGATACAGTTTGTAAAAAAATATAAAAGAATAAACTTATAAATCTTTTGATTGGTTGCAAATGCAAAAAGTGCACCCTTGTCCGTCACTTTACGGCAGGGGAGACTCCCCGTCCAAAAGTGGACGGGGAGTTCACCTGTTTAGCAGGTAAACAACAGGTCATGTCCTCTCCAATGTGTAAAGGACTCCGGACACCGACCCTTAAATAAGTGTTTTGATTGGTTAAAGCTAACGAAATGGGTGTCCCTTTTTTGGTGTGTAACCGGCCTTAGTAATGGTGTTAATAAAGGTGTTCTCCTGGCGTTAGATTGTAAAACAAGCATCGCGAACGTGCACTATTGCAAAGGAGATCAAAGCGTTAGTAGACATTGTGATTGCCATGATGAGAGAGAGAGAGAGAGAGAGAGAGAGAGAGAGAGATCGCCTATCTAGCAAGCCACACAATGACTCAGCCCTCCATGAAGTAGAACCGCTTGCGTCAGCTAATTGATGGATCAAAGAGATTGCTGTGCTCCACTGTCCTTGCTGATTCCCCCCCACATCCATTAAAGATAAGGCCAGCACATCGAGCAGAGTAGAGGTTCAACAGACCTTTTCTTATACTTCTTGAAGGTCTTGAAAGGTATTTTTAGTAGCAAATAGCTGGTTTTGGAGAAACTTTGTGCAATTGCCAGCTTTACTTACCTGAATGACGTTGTCACTGTGCTGCTGGAATGAGATATGATGGCTCACAGAGATTACTTGAGTACCCCTGGAGACCACATCCTGGATAAGTTTAGCAACTCGACTTTGATTATCTTCATCCAGTGCTGCATCTACCTCATCCATTAGGCACAACGGGCTTCTTGCAGATGTTGCCACCAGCAACAAAAATGCTAGACTTAACAAAGACCGCTGGCCACCTAGAAAAAGAAGCCCATCAGCAATGAATGTGTCTTCCTCGTAAGTATGATTTATCTACAGGTGTACCCAACAGATCCTTCCATTCATAAGTATGATTTTACTGAGGAAAAACAAGGCCTCATTTACTTTGAAGGAAAGAATATGCATGCCTGAAAGCTCTTCCAGACTAGTCTTCCAGTCCTGTGGTGGAGAGGTTGATCCATGCGGTAGATTCGAATACGCAATTTTCACTCCATCTTCCACATGTTGCCCTATTTTGACAAGATCCAGTCGCTTATTGGGTAGCAGATATTCGCACAGCTCTACAAATCGTTGCCGAATCTCTTGAAAGCAGACTTCATTAGCTTTCTGAACTTGGTTTCTGGTTCTGTCTATGCCATCTACAAGAATGTCAATTGAGTCAATTATGGATGCCCTTCTTCCCTTAAACATCTCCAGCTTTTCTCCTCTTTCTTTGATTGCCACTTGCTCCACTGTACTCATACCCTGCTGATCTTCCTTTAATTTTGACATTTCCGTTATCATTTTCCTTACATCATGCTTCTTCATGGAGCATTCACGTGCATCTTTTATGGAAGACCTCCCATTGTCTGAAAGCCCATCCTATAAGAAACCACACAGTTCTGAGTCTTAAATGTCAATACAAACATGGAGTACTTCTGAGTTGGCGAAAATCAATAGCTAATAAAAACCTGAGCTGGCTCAATTTCATGTAGAAGTGCCTTCTCTTCATCCTTTGCCTGCACTAAGCTTCTTCTAAGTTTTTCTTTTACTTCCTTCATATCTTCAATTTCTTTGTGTACTTGATCGATTTCCTCATTGCCAGCCTTTACCATTTCAGCCCAACGCCTCTCTTCCTCCTTTGCACAATCAATTCCTGTTTCAATCTCATTTAGCTTCTCTCTCAGGTGCTGCACCTCTTCCTTTTGTGAATTAACCATGTTTGATAGGTCACCATTGTCTAACTGTTCAATCTTCTCCATAAGATTCAACTTAGTAGCTTTTGCTACCTCTTGCTGATTATGAAGCTTCTCAAGAGCATCAAGAATGGCACCTTCTTCATTCTTGGCATCCTGAAGCACATTAACAAACGTCTCTGCTCCAGGGTCACAATTTACATCCTTCATACAAGCATCAAGCTGCTTTTTGTTGGACTCTAAATCATTCTGAGCAAATGAAATCCCCGTTTGACACTGAAGGATCTGAGCATGATACTTGGCAGCATCGGCTTTCAAGCATTTAATCTGCAGACTATAAAGAGTTAGATGAAAATTCTTCTAACAATGTACGATGAAACTTCTGAACAGAATGTTTCTGAAGGTTGAGACCTCTTCCTCTGCAAGGAAGATTTCCTTTTGCAGATTTTTTTCCCTAGCCTTGCAAGTTTCCATGTCAAGAGCTGCTTTTTCCAGTTGTTTGATCTCCTTCATCACCAAAAAATAGCTAATGAGATAATATCCCTGCTGGCTTTCTCGATAAGGCCTTCACACAAAAAGTAAAGAGACTCACCTTCTCAACTTTACTTTGTTCACTGTATGACGACTTAAAATCCACTTCTGCAATGTCTTTGTTGAGCTTGATGTGAAGGAACCCCTTTTTCTCATCACCACGCCATCCCCCAGAAACTGAGCCAAGTCTATTTATTTTACCATCGAGTGTCACATTCCAAATTTTTTTTTTAACAACAAGATCTCTTCCAACATCATCTGACAAACATATAACATAGTTTCCAAAAGCCCTTTTTATAGCCTTCTCAAATTTATGATCAAACTGGATAAGGTCAATTGGCAGAATGACGCTGCCTTTTGGATATGAATTTTGAACTGCCTTTTGAAGCCCAGTATGATCTTCAAATTTTAGACGATCAAGTGGCCAGATTCTACAAAATCTTTTAGAGCCACCTCTATTATCCCATATTTCCAGAAGCTTTGCTGCTGTGTCTGTTGTTTCAGTTACGCAAACTCTTTTTATGAAACCTGCATTGAAACAACATATGACAGAAGGAAGAAAAATTTCAAACAGAGAAAGTACGAATAAAGTTGTATTTTACCTGCAATCACATTCATCGCAATGATGAATTGCTGAATGTTTTCCAGATCAGACTTAAACATGAAACATGCATGCAGAGGCCATGCAGGTAAATCTGATTCTAGTAAGTCGAGAACTCCAAGTTGTCTATTCATGAATTCTATTCGAGTCTGTAGTTCTTCAGATGCTTGTTTGACACTTGCCAAATATTTGCGCTTGTTGCCCAGCTGATGTGAAACATTCATATCAAGACCCTCCCGCAGTTGGACTGCTTGTTCCATCTCCTCTTGCTTCATGCACAAATGGACCTCCAGATATGAAATATCCTTTTCTGCAACTTTCAAAGACCTCATGGCAATTTCCTGCTCAGTAATCAGCTTTTGAAGTCTCCTCTCTGTAGTTATAATGTTAGAATTAAGCTCCTCCTTGTACTGTTGCAAAGAGACAAGAGGGGCTATGCTAGGAAATATAACTCGTTGCTCTAGTTTTGTTATTGTTGCTGCAGTCTCTTCAAGCCGTCTTTCGAGAATATTAATTTCCACTTCAAGGTTTCTAATGGCCAATTCTACGGTTTCCACTTCGGCCTTGGACAGGTTCTTTGCCTCTACCTTTTGTTCAAGTAAAAGTATTTCCTCTTCCTTCATCGCTATCAGGTCCATTGTTTGAAGCTTTTCCAACTTCAAACTCTCACAAGGTTGTGATGTAAATTTGTGCTTCTTCAGAGCAGCCTTTTTCTCTTCCATAAGCAGTTTCCTTTCTTGTATTTTGGCCTCTCGAAGTTGCAGCTCTTCCTCTTTCTCCAAAATGGTCTGTCTGACTGATGTGACCCTCTCCATCTCAAAATTGTATATCTCTCTTCTGGTGTATGCAATTTCCTTTTCGAGCTGAAACAAACAAGTCTTTATTAGCCAAAACATGCAATCAAATAAAAAATAAAAACTTCAATAACTCTTAACTTTACTTAAGGTTCCCTTTTAGCTAAAATAAAGATAGAAAAGAGTGTGAATCTTATAGTTCATCATATTTGCTCACAGGCTCAAAGTGAATTATTATGGAAAGCTTCAACACAGATATTCGAGATCAAGAAACCATAAAATACATGTTTACATACCCAGTGGGATTCTAGAAAACTATTTAGAAATTCTTAGTAACCTTTGTAGGTTCAAAGGAGACAAACATATGCACAGACGACATGTAGCAGATGGTCACAAACAGCTAGCTACATAAATTTACATACAATCCAGAATGTAGCCTAAACTACAAGCAATAGCCATTCTTAGATTGATCCTTTGCCTTGATAGTGAGTGCAGTATGCATGTTTATCTAAATATGTCCTAAGAGTAAAGTTGCAGTGAGCCCTATACAACTGCACCAAGCCCTGATGAATCCAGTATAGTACAGTAACCAAAACTTAACCCGGGACTCAGGCAGAAAGCTTTGACAAAGGAACTGGTCTTGCACACTAACTGAACCACTAATACTGATGCAGACAACTAAATCAAATAGTTAAATAGCAGACAATAGGCATAATGAGCTCCCTCCAAAGTTTGATGGAGTTGCTTTGCGAGCCCAAATGTCATCAACGCCAGTGAGCTTTACACATATGTCCTCAATGCTGCTTGAGCATGAGGCATCTTTGCAGTTACAAGGGAGGCTTCCATCTCAGTATGGTGGCTCCGATGAGGCATTTGATACTTCAAAGAGGGATGACAAGAAGAAAAAGTCGCAAGCCTAGTGTTATTATTGTGGCAAGAAGAGATGTTTGCCCAAGGATTGCAAAGAGTTAGCAGCTTCAAGGAAGAAGAAGGAGAAGAAGAAGCGGGATATAGACTCCTCCATCAAGGCATCTGCCTCCTTCGACTCTGGCTCGGCTCCTCTGGCCAAGGCCAAGGCCACGGCACAAAAGAGGTCCTATTCCTCAAATCCAAGAAAGGGCTTGGCAACCCCTCCTATTGCTTTCTAGTGCAAGCGATGCAATCATCCCTCACGACTCTCCCATACCAGAAAGGGAGTGTGAGAGGGTGGTAAGGTGGGGCCAATGAGACTCCATCTATACAAGTATACAAGTGCATAGGTTCTAGGGAGGGACTTCCCTCACACATCGACCAAAGTCTAGCAAGTTTTAAAATTTTGGAGTTGGGATTGACTTCCAGGTTCATGATGGGTTGTTACTTGACAAAGAGCAAGATTGGCTTTTAGCCTAAGCTCCCATGAGGGGACACTTTGGCAATCTTAGCCAAAGGCAAGAAATCCATGTTCACGTATGCTCAAAGGCATTTTTAACAAGATGATCATGTATGCTACTGTGAGGCATTATTGACAAACAAGGAGAGCTATTATGATTCTTGTCTATTTTTTGGAGCTCGTACGATTGACATCAACATTAGGTTCTCTCCAAGGCACCTTGGTGGTGGCTTGATCACCCACTACTCAAGTATCCATCATCCTATCCTAGTGGTCTTTGTTGTACCAACTATGATGAGTCCTTATCATTGTATCACTGTATCATTGTATTGTATCATATCATCCATAATCTAAGCGAGGGTGCTAGCAGTTTAGTCAACTCATGAGTGGGTCTAGGATGTGATTCGACACGCTAGATATTTTAGATGGTTTTTAGTTTTTTTTTTTAGTGGTCATTATTATGAGATTTATGACATTTATCGCTGGCCAACCAGCATTAAATGCTGGCCGACCTGATGCATTTATTGCATTATTTTTTGTATATTTATTTGGCTCACTCATCCACAATCTGATGATTCATCATTTCGAGCTTCCAATGCATGCCTTGTTGGAGAGAGGGAGCTGGTGCCAATGCCTACGCAACTAGTGACTCATTGTTGTATACGACCGCCTCGTGTTTGGTATATGGATTCCATTTCCTAAGCATTGTGTTCTCCTTTGCAACGTTCTTGTGTTTTCACTTTTTTGATTAGGGCTTCTAATTAATGTATTGCACATACAAAAAACCCTAGTCCAACATAGTAAACATCAATGCATTTATAGCATTCACAAAATACTCTTTAATTGCACCCTAAAATCAAGACTTGGCAAATTTCCATTTTCATTGAGAACTCCATGTGCAAATTCAAGCTAAATAGCCCTTTGGCCCTACCCTTATATAAAATAACATTAAATGTTGTCTAACCTCAATTTTAAATCCTTGACCTTTTTGAACCTAAAAGTGTTGAAACTTTCCAAAAACCTTAGTCTAGGACATTGGATTGTTTAAATCACTAATCCCCAAGACACCAAAAGTCATTTCCAACAAGCTCTTTAATGTACCAAGATCTGACTCGGGTACCCTTTGGGCACCTATCCATCACAACTTCTACCAATATCCCCCACTATCCAAGCTAGGATTATCTATCACTGTGACTCACATTCACTTAATCTCACATGTACACCTTACATGTGCACAACTTAAATGCCACAACTTGAGATTCAAAGCATTAAGTTAAAAATTCAGGTCCTCACTTATTAAGATATCAGTTGATGCTTTATGAAGTTACTTTTTCCTAACTTATTAAGATATTGCACTCCTTTTTCATGACAAAAAGGTGCACATCCTCCACATAAGATCAATACATATAGTGCAGCTTTTAGCAATACTTTAGTAACGACCAAAATACATTTGGCTGCAGAAAGTTTGGTGTAGCTGGCTCGACAAGATCCTTTAGATGCAGGGTAGCCATTTGGAAGACTCTTGCGTCCCCCAAAAAAAGGCAATAACATCGACTGCAGTTGCACACTCGTATTTTTTGAATTGTTGTTACTACTCACTATTCAATGCTGGCATTGCACTTGACAGACTTTTAAAGAAAATTCAAGATCAGCCCTTTCCTGTGCAAACAACATTTTAATCTAACACCACAGGATTCAACTCTTTCTTTATCAGAAAAAGAAAAGACCTTGACCAGTAATTACTCCAAAGGTGAAAATGCTAATGCAAGAAGAATGAACAACCTGCTCGGCTCTGATTAATTTTTGTATGCGGACGTTATCCTCTGCAATGCTGCTTTCTAGTAAGCAGATATTTTCTTGGATATGAGCAAGACCAAGTTGTGTATTCTTCAACTCTTTGGTGGCTCTCTCTACTTCTTCATTCCACCTTCCTAAGCCAATTTTAAAAAAAGAAAACCTCAGCTAAAATTTTTGTCCTAAAGAATGAAGACTTGTTGGTTTCTTTTTCCAAGAAAAGAAGAATCTATTAATAAACTCCTCAATGAAAACTTCTGAGGTAAAAATACAAAACAAATCACGTATAGAACTTGATACATAAAACACAAGGATTCTATGCAAGGGCTAAGGAAACAAGCAATCTAGCAGGCTGTAGTGTCAAAACATATGTGACTCTAAATGGAACAAATCCCAAGTATAAATGAAGGCATCTCTCCTCCTCATGCACTTAGAGCCACCTGGAACCTTCTCCCATCTCCTCCAAAGTGTATGAATAAACACTGTCCAGACCAGATAATGTTCACACGCAAACCTAAACATGCCTACATATTCAAGGAATGGGAAGTGTGGGCTTTTTAAAGGCCATGAAGCCACTGATAGGCGATAGTAGCTCACCTGCAATTGTAACATGTTCAGCTACAACCTGCCGCCAGGAGCGCAGTCAAAACTGCCACATCATCCTACTGCCCCTATGTCATTTGATGAGGACTGCTGCCACCATCATGCTCTCCCTACTGCTCTCGAGCAGTTATGTGGACCTGCCAAATCACTACTGCTGTCTGTGCTGGTTTCTATCTGAATCCCACTGCCCATCTTCTGGGGGCTGCTGCTACCATCATCCTCTCTCTATTGCTCACAAGCTGTCATGTGCACCTGCCAAATCACTACTGTTGTGGGTGCACATTTACAAAAAATAACAGTTAAACGATCTTTTGGACAGTTGAAAACTCAAATTTCTAGTGCACAAAATTCAGGAAAATGTGGCAACAGACAACACTCACACACAAACCCAGACATGCCTACACATTCAAGAATGGGAAACTTGGGCTTTTAAACCCCATCAATCCACCAATAAGAGCTCGCCTGCAGCTCCAAGCTGCTGCCAGGAGTGCACTCAAAACTGCTACTATCATCCTACTGCCCCTATGTCATCTGCTGATGATTGCTGCCACCATCATCCTCTCCCTACTGCTCACAACCTGTCACTTGTATGTACCTGCCAAATCACAGCTGTCTGCTGGTTTCTATCTGAATGTTGGTCACATCAAGAGCATTCAAGGACCAAGGACCATTACCTTGGAGTAAAGGAACAGCTAGAAGGAGTGGCTGTTCGAAGTTATCATTAATTCTTTAGTGACTGATTGTTAAAAGAGAGTTCTTCTTTCCTCCACTTATCCAATTAATTTTTGAAATTTACACTTAATGTCCCAACGAATCTGGAAAGAGCTGTAGAAAGTTCGCCTTCATTTTATCTAGCCCAGACACTTTTAACCTTTTTCCTAAACAATCCCAGACACCACCTTCAGGAGGTTCTACATTTTTAATCTTCATTTTATCTAGCCCAGACACTTTTAACCTTTTTCCTAAACAATCCCAGACACCACCTTCAGGAGGTTCTACACTTTAGCTCTATATAGTAAGTCATTCCAGCAATAGAGTGTCATTGCCTCCATCACTTCTTGTTTGTGCA
This sequence comes from Lygodium microphyllum, assembly GCF_053477565.2. Classification (NCBI taxonomy): domain Eukaryota; kingdom Viridiplantae; phylum Streptophyta; class Polypodiopsida; order Schizaeales; family Lygodiaceae; genus Lygodium; species Lygodium microphyllum. The sequence continues at coordinate 100,537,128 of NC_141162.1, read as the reverse complement.
GAAGAATGAGTGAGTGAGAATATTGCTCTTTTTCTTTTTACATTAATCAAAGAACTCAAAGGCTCTCTTGCATGCACAATAAACATCACTCCCACCTTTATTGAAACACTTGTGTGACAGAGCTCAACCTAAATCAAGCACTGCTCATTCTTGCTATTTGGAAATTCAACCTCTTGCAGGCTGTACTTAAAACATAAAAACTACAATCAGTGAGGGAGCATAATAACAAGGCAAGGGAACTTCCGCTACTGCTTCACTTCTTAGACGTGCATTTGCCCTGTAGAAAGATTGAAAACAAGCAGTCTTTATTCAGACAAGTCCCCACTACAAACTCTTCAGGCAGAGAATGCCATTATTGCTGTCCAGTTGACCAAAAGACTCAATTAAGTAAGTAGGAATAGGCATGACATCTGTGTAATAGAAACCTTCAGAGCAGCTCAAAGTAGATCAGCTTGATTTACCTCTATGTGTTCAAACTCGTTAAAAATACAATCAACGTGGTGGCCATGCATCTTCAAAGATTACCATCTGTTGTTTTGATTTGGGAGAAAAGCAGTTGGATCATAACATAATGTTTCAGAGAGCTAAGTGACCTTATAGAGGAAAGAAAGACTCATTGTCAACAACACCATGACTTGCCTGCTCCTGATGCTGCAGATACGATTGAAGCCAACTTGCCAGGAGGGTTCTTGTCAGCCAGTTCTGTAACACTGGATTGATGAATTACTGCTGATGTTTCTTCTAACAGAAGTCCGTATTCTTTAAGGAGGGCCTGTGGCATCCATTAATCCGTAGAGTATTTAAAAGGAGCCTGTCTAAAAGAAAGGACTTTCCAAAAATTATGAAAACAATGGCGATACCTTTACATCCTTCATGGATTTGAGCTTCCCATTAACCTTGTATTGCCTCAACTCATTAGGAAGGATCCTAGCAGCTAAAAGAATGTGCTGCTCAGGTTTCCCATCAATTTGAAATCCAATAGAAACTTCACAAGGTTCCTTTGTTTCTGTGGACTGCAGCTCTGAGAGGTTGCTGACACGCAGGCTTGATGTTTTGGCACAGAGGACAAAGCAGATTGCATCTATTGCAGATCCAAGATGAATGTCAACCAAACAAGGAACTTCGTGATTAGGAAGGTCCTTAAAAGGTAATCAAACATCTCAACGATAAAACATCAAATCTCAAGGTTTGCAACATATTGACTAGTTCATGAAACCCGTCCCTTGGCGACATGCATAAGACCCTTCGCTGTGAAGGGACTTTCGCTATCAGACTACAAATTTTCGCTTCTCCGAGATCAGGAAATTCGGTAAAGTAAGGGAAAAGGAGAAAGAAGAAATAGATAGAAACTTGCTCGCATGGAGCTTCAAGAAGACGTAACAAGACACAGCAAATTTTGCTTGTATGGAGCAATAGCTTCCTTTTTGTTCATACTCGAATGACATCGTGAACGATATAAAAGCACAGAGCTCTAAGAGCGGGGATTTTCCTGTAGCGTTTGAATGTGAAGGACCAGGCTGGCGACTGCTCAAGCAGTGTACCAGGGCAGGAGTACAAACCGAGTATGTTGGATTTGCCACTGCCATTGGCGCCAACTATAAGGTTGAATCCTTTGTTAAAATTGAAATGCTGCACCTCATCTCCGAAGGACTTGAATGCACGGATACTGCCAAACAACAATCCATTCATCAAAGCATTTACTCTAAAACCTTAATTAGGAGAGTTTGTAAATGCCAGGCAGACGGATGCTGGCAAATAACAGTCCATTGATCAAAGCATGTACACTAAAACCTTAATCAGAAGATGTTTTACACGACAAGCACAACCTCCACGGGTGATTGTGGAAAGATTACAGATTGCAGCTACCAGTTTGTGACGACTGTAAATGGTGAGCGTTAAGAGAACCACGAAATGCTAGTTCTTGCAAAAGCCTAGCCGTCCGAATGATACTGAAGCTTGTGCGGAAGAAAGTTCGTAAGTCATGGGGAACCTGAGGGACGTGATTCTTGCTGTTCGCTTGGAGCTGGAGTCTGTGTGAGAAGGAGACATCGTGAAACAAGCCTGTCACGACATAGATCGAATTGTCTTGACGCACCACCGCAGAGAAGGCCCTGTAGTAGCCTTAACGTTGCCTGCCAAGTTGCCGGAGTTTTAAGTTCGGTAGTCGATTTTCTGAAGCATTTTTCCTTAGAACGTTGGAGGCAACAAGAACAGAAATTTGCACTTATATATTTTCATGGTGTCTCATTACGATAGGCTGATACAAACGTCGAAGTTAGGCCGCTTCCCGACACCACACGGCAATTTTGTTCAATAATCTATTTCTCATCTTTCTCTGCCCTCTTTCCCATCTCTGTATCCAAATTGTTTCGTGTCTCCCTCTCCTTGTGCCCCGCTCTCCCTCCCTTCGCTCACCCCCTTATGTCTAGATATTTTTTCCCTCCGTTTTTCCCTCCTCCCAATTCTCTTTATAAATCTCATTTCTCTCTCCCTTTGTCTTTTGTTTCACTCCTCTCTCTCTCTCTCTCTCTCTCTCTCTCTCTCTCTCTCTCTCTAAAATCTTTAAAAAAAACTCTAGAAAAGAATGCCAGACATACATACAATCTCACCTATACATGACCGTAAGAAAACACATGCTTGCTTTGCATAATATTTAGAAATGGCTTCCTCCCCTCTCTCGCCTCTCTCTCTTTCTCTAGTCAAGCTTAAAACTAAAAGTAACTTATAAATTTTGCAACATAGAATGTTGGAAATACAAAAAATCTCCTCTATGCATTGTACGTATAAACATTTGCCCTTACACAAAGGCAAGAGACCACCTGCTTGCTTTGCATGACACTTAGAAATAGTAATGTCATACTAAAAAATGAATCACAATTGAAACAAAGACCAAGCACAGCAAAAGGACTTTCTCTAAGCACATATTGTTTTCATCTCCAAGCAAGGCGTTCAAGGTGAAGTAGAGCTCGATGCTATTATTGTTGGCCTCTTTCTACCGATCATGCCATGAAAGGAAGACATAAGACATCCTACTTTCCATTGGCAAGCCACGAATGCCAAGTTTAAGACATCCTATCTTCTGCCCATACACACCTAACTATTTCCAAGTACCACATGTAAATGGCCAATGCTAACAAAAAAAGGTGTCGAGGTGCCTAACAAAAAAAAGGTGTCGAGATGCCTAACAAAAATGAAGCTTCCTCTTCTTCGAGAAATCACTAGCAAATGTACCATCCTCAAGCACAACATGCAAAGGCAAAGCAAGGGTTGACTCCATAGTTTATGCTGGTAATCGCATGGGGGATGCGATAGTCCTACCTCTCTTTGTAGCACCTACATCTAAATAAAATCTCAACATAAGTACTTGTAATAACTAACAAAGACCATATCATTTCAAAAATAATAATACATGCTTGAGCACTTGTGAAGCATCCAGTAGGTACCAACAGATGTTGATGCAGTGTAACAAAACAACCAAAATCATTGTACCCATACTTAAACCAATGCCTTGGTATCTTATTAGTGTGAGAACGCCGAAACCTCTTCCCCTGGTCAACCTCATACATATGCACCCAAAAATATTGCATATATCCACAATGTACAACTTCAATAAAAACCAAGAGCTTAATGTCTACATTGATATCATCATGTTAATGTTGAACAACTCTTGCGAGAATCCTTCTTATGATATCACTGCTTGTTACTGCACGCAACATGCACTGTAGCTCCTTTTAATAGTTAGAAGCCGGATAATAGTCCCACTCTAAGATAAATATCTGCAAAAGTCGAAACATGAAAAATAATTCACTTTCAAAAGAATACATGCTAACCAAACATGGCACGACGAGCAATTCACACTTATGCCAAACTAGTGGCTACACAATCAACAATAGCAACGCACATCACTACACCTTTCAAAGTAGATCCTTGTACACAATGTTTGTATCATGTCCCTATCCTTGTCACCCAATAGGACTTTCACACCATACAAAGATCTCACCCTTGAAAATGCAACATATTACTAGCCATGCATAAATATTAGGACTTTTAGATCAAGTCCAACAATGGATAGAGTCAGCCCCTGTGACTTGTTGATCGCCATAATGAATGCCAATCGAATGGGAAACTGCTTCCATTTCATAGGCCAAGTACAACCTCTTTTTGTTGCATATTTTTTAGCTTCTATACATTAACATGACTGATGCATTTGTGCCAGATTTCTACATCCCGAACTGCTCCATTATCATGGGAAAACATGGCTACCTTCAATTCCAGGATAGATATATCCAAGATAAACATTTTGCCATCTCTCTTGCCTTTGGCAATCAATTTACAGCCATTGCCATATTCTTCAATAAAACAACCATCCCTATTGAATTTGACTTGCTGATTTTGTTCTGTCATCTATCCAATCAACAATAAATTATTGGTAATAGAAGGTACATGTAGTACATCATGTAGACTCTTCTTTCTGCCATCAGGCAGCATGAGCAATGGAACCACACCTGTATGCTGAATATCATAATGTGTATCATCACGAGTGCATACAAATCCATAAGACCTTACTACTAACCCATCAAACCATTCGCCATGAGGAGTCATATGATTGGATGCTCCTAAGTCTATGTATCATTTCTCATCTTTGCCTTGCTTAAGATGTATTCTTTGATACATGTTTCATAGCAAACAATCCATCTCCCTGGTCATCCTGAGTACCACTGGAAGATGCATAATGTCCATGCTGCTTGCCTCTTGCCTTTATATTAGCTTGCTTTTTATGGCAATCCTTCACAATATGCCCATATCTTCCACAATAATGACAATCTTTATTCTTGTTAGACTGCTCATGTGACTTTCAGGAGCCATCTCTTCCTCTAGGTGATCTCCCCCTACCTCTAAAGGCTTCAGATCCTCGATGTCCTTGCATATTTGAGCTATGCCAAGCATTTTGCTGCTATTGACCATGTGTGTTTCGAGTGTCTCCTCGACCCTGAAAAGCTCCACAAGCTCTACCACCTCTAGCTTGTTGACTAGAGTAAAAGATAGTGTCTCTACCGCCCTGAGATGTGCTTGAACCTGTATTAAGCTAAGCTTCACTTCTTCATGTAGCAGTAGTGCAAGTAACTCATCCCAATCGAGGGATTCTGCTCTCACAAAAATGGACGTATCAAATGCCTTATAGTCCTTGCCTAACCCATTCAACGTCACTACAATCATATCATTCTCTGAAATACTAGATTCAATAATAGCCAGTTGGTCAAACTATGGTCTTTATTTCTATCATGTATGCTTGAATGCTCCTGCCATTCCTAGACATATTGTTGAACCATTGCTTCAACTATATCTTCCGTGTATGCATGACATTACTATAATTCTTTATGAGTGCATCCCAAGCATCCTTTGGGGAATGGCAACCGGTAATCTGCAGAGCTATCACATCAGAAATGCACAAAGAAAACCAATGTAGTATTTTACTAGCCATTTTCGACCACTATCAGTGAGCTCTCCATTGTTCATGTGTCGAATTCTGTTTAGGCAATTCGGGTTTACCTTCATCCCCCATACATAAATCCCAATAGCCTTTGCCAATCAAGAAATTTTGCATCCTAAACTTCCATAAAGCAAAGTTTTTGTTATCAAGCTTCTCTCCCTCAATTTGAGTGATATTGTCAGTACCTTAAGCATTTGCCATATTCGCAACTAAGGTATTCAATTATATATGCAATTTGTAAGCGCTTGACTCCCTGCAGTTCAAGAATAGACTTTCTATAGTTCAGGAATAGTCATCCTGGAATTCAGGAACAATTTCTTACAGTTTAGGACCAATTTCTGGTAGTTTTTCAGGTACAATTTTCTAACAACCTGCTTGCTGTAAACTGTATTCCAGGAATGAAAAAACACGGTAAACTAAGCATAAACCAAGCTCAAATCCATTCAAAACATTCTATGGTAGTGGCAAAACATCCCATCAACAAACTATGTCAATATAAGCATCAATAGATGCATAGAAGTGATGCTAACATTCACTAGACTTTCCCATAGTTTATGACAAGCAAGTAGCCTATTATAACCAACAGCATAAACTCTATAATAATCAGGGTATTCTCAGCTCAAAAATATCCTTAAACCACCATAGACATATCCTAATACATTGGGGATTCAATATGTGACCAAACAAGCATCAATGTTTGTACTATATGCAAGTAGTAGTGCCAAATACACTTCCCACAGGTTGTTTACATCCAATCCACTGCTATGATCTTATCTCAGCCTAGATTTGAGCATTTAAAGCTCGTTTACATCCACAAAAAATCTTATATTCATGGACCAACATGCAAGCATTTATGGGTACCAAATAGGTGTCCAAATACTCCAAAACTTCATGTGTAAGTTGTCTTATATTCAGGATAGCAACCTGTTCACTATTTCCAGCCTACAAATAAGCTCCAGAACTGAGCATTTAACACCAATATCATGCCCATGTATACATAATTGTTGCTACAACACTTGCCAAGCATCCAGGATGATTGTCTGCATCATTCTCAAGCCTTTCTTAATCAAACAATGCCATGTTTTAGTGCTGGAAATTCTAGGACGATTTTAGCTTGCTATTACCATTTAAAACTGAGTGTTGAACTCTTCAAGGCCATGCCAGAATGCATGAGAGTAAAGGCATATACATTGTCAAGCATCAGTAGACATCAATAAAGGTCAATATAGCTCCCAATGAGCTATAACCAAGTAGATGTATGTTGTCCTTATATAATTAACAGTAGATCTGCTCTCTTTTCCATCCAGCTTGATTCAAACATCCCAGAAACAAGCTGAGAACCAAGATACCAATGCTATGAAGCTTTCTTCAATCCCTGGCAAGTTGTTTATTGATAGTAGAGTGTGTTTATGGCTTGTCAATATCTGAGTTGGAACAAGGAGAAGATGATCAGCAAACTGGCGCAATCTATGTAGGTCACTTTTTTACCTTGCTGCTATTTTTTTCCTCAATGCTCATGCAACAGAGCTCATTCAAGTGGCAAAGAACCCCTCTAGGAAGCCTCAATAGGTTGTGAACTGATAAACCACAAGAAACATACCTTCCAACTGATCCAATGGGTGCCAACACATGAACTTTTGCAAGTCACAGTGTAGCTCCTAACTTCAAGCCCCAGCTCTTACAATGCCAATGCTAATGCCACCGCCAAGCCTTCAGGCTTCATGCTCTGATACCATGTTCAAGATTCAGAGGGAGAGAGAGACAAAGACATGGAGCTATAAACAGAGAGTCGTGAACTCCCCATTGTTCTCTTCTTCTCTTATTCCATAATGCTTACTAAAGTCTAATCACACATAACTAAAAAATACACTAGGCCACTAATTGACCATACCACTAACTGTGGTTAAGTTTGACCAACTCAGTTATTACAACACACATGGAGAGTGATAGCTAAGATGACACACATGGAGAGTGATAGCTAAGACGACAAGTGTCTAGATAAGGTCGATCATGTCAATGATACTGATCACGAGCTTGATTCTCAATAAGAGAAAGACTAAGAAATCAAAATTTCATTTCTTTGATCATATTTCACATGCTTATGGTCAAAATCTTGCTCTTGGCATGTAGATTAGGCTTCCATCTCTCTCTCTCTCTTGATCGGGGTGGTGTATTGAAGAGGCACAAATCCATCCAAAAATGGGGCGCAAAACAAAGAATGTCCCCCTTCTACTGGACAAGAATTTGCATGTTTTTTTTTCATTCACATTTCATTGATTAAATGTCCACTTTGAAAAAACCACTTTCACATTGCTCCACGAGGATTTTCGACTTGTTTGGAGGGACAAATTGACTCGAAATTGCGATTCAATTGAAAGGCTAGCTTTGTGACATCAAAATCTAACAATCTTGACCCCATTGCACACTTTTTGGCTCCTGGATCACATAACTGCTTTAGAGCACTAAACCTTGCGGGGATCAAATGGGGGATCAAGCCACCTCCGATTGACGAACGGAGACTTGCATTGGATTCCTAGCATTGAAATCCCCTAAACAAAAACTCTAGCTCGCGACCATCTATCACCGTTCAACTTTGCATGAAAAATTGGTCATTAATGCCTCCTAGCCACTTTTTCGCTCCAAGAATGGGCTCAAACACTTTAAAAACGGGTCCCAAAATCTAGCTCTCATTGGCGAACAGGATAGGGTGACTCAGTCTCGTCGAATCCCACGAACTAATCTGCACAAACATAACCACAAAAAGCATCAAGCTGTGATAAGAAAAAAACAACAACACATGTCATATCTCTTGCCCTTCTCCCTGACAAAAATCACATCATGAAATCCACGAGGAAGAAGCTAAACAGTATCTGATCAAGAGGTCAAGAGTCAGTTGTCAACCAACTGCTCCAACATAGTGTAGCTAAAAAGAACTATCAAAGAGATTGTCCTAAGTGGTTGTCTGACTTACCTACCTAACTGAGGACACCAAAACCAATAGCTCCCACTAGGCAAGGAATCCTATAGCATGATCTCATTTATTTATTATTATTTTCTTTCTATCTAGCTTTCTTTTCCTTCAGAACTTGATACTTAGACGTGTAAAAAGGAGGGAGTTGAGCGTAGTGAACCAAGGAGAACAGGGCATCAGCCTTAGGTCCTATCTCAGCACTCACCTAGAACCTACCAAGCCCTCACAAGGCAACACTTAATCCTTTTTTAATGCTCACTTGTATTTTCGCTCCAACCTTCCAGTTTCATTTCTTTTGTGGCACAATGTCATCCCAAGGAAGGGCAAGGCATTGGCCTCGGATCTTACTCGTCCTCCCTAGGAACCTACTAGGCCTTCGCAAGGCGATAGACAACTAATTTAGGAAAAAATTTCCTTTTTATTTCAGCTTTTATTTGCTAAGGGTTAGAACCCCTTTTTACACACCTATGTATATTGGTTTTTCTTAAGATCTTTCTTTCTTGATCATATAGTTTTGGGCAGGCTTCCCAGCTACCTCACCACTAATAGAACCTCCTAGAAATAGCTACCTAGGAGGCTAGCAAGACATGGTCACTCATGACTCCTCAAAATAGCTCTTTTAATGCTAGACAATGGCTTCACAAGAGGTGGTCAATTGCTCGAACCTCCCTTCCAAACATACCAACTAAATGCTGGGACTTCATGCCATGACTTATCGGTCCCTAATAAAATAAAATAAAACCCCCACAAATACATATATATAAGTAGTTTAAGGAGAAAAGCTCAAAAAGGCAATGGCACCACCTGGATTGGCCACCAGAAGCTCCCACGCAACAAAGTCTCTCTCCAAGCATTCCATCGAACATGTTTGGTACAACACTAAAATAGAAACCGATTAAAAGCACCCGCACTAAACAATCATAGGCCCCTCTTGGCCTAACGAGATATAACATTTCACAAAAAATGAACTGGCCCTCTTGGTCTAAAGAAATATAGCAATGTAACTCATAGAAGACTCTCCTTGGACTAACACTAATAAACCACGAGACGCTCCATCCCAAGGAGAAATCTGGGCTCCAAGCCCTAAACTAAATGCATTAAATTGTGACCCATACCTCCCACATAGATAGCAAGAGGCATATGCATAAAGTGTCATCTGGCCAACCGACGGGTCCAAGATAATAATGAAAAATGGGTCTTGGCTACTCTTTGCATCACCCATACTAACCATCACCTGCCATATTGAGCATGTTCTAATAAAAGTCCCCATAATCGACCGGATCGTGTCTCATCATCAATAAATATATCCAAACTAGGACCACAATTGAAAAAGAGGTCTTCTTCATATGCATAGTTGGCTAATGAATCAAAAAATTGATTCCAATGTCATGGAATCAGCTGAAGAGACACTCTCTCAAAGTCATCGATCAAGCTCATGGTAGCATGATAGTACATATGAAGAATAGGGTTCCATACTGTGTACATCCCATTCAGTTGGTTCAAAACCAACTAGGAATCCCCTTTTACTAACAATTGGCAATTACCACTCTTCTTCACAATGTTCAATCTCATAATCAAAGCTTTGTGCTCTGCCATATTATTAGTAAAGCCTACCCTAAGGTAGACAGCTAATTTCATCATGATTCTATGTCGAGGATCCCTAATAACCATGCCTATACTCCCTTTCTTGTTGGGACCCATGGATGCTCCATCAAAGTATAATGTATACATCCACGATGGGTTCACATAGCCATCCATCATCACCTCTACTCATAATTATAATAATCAAAATTTAGCATGTTCAGAGGATGTACCGAAGGCTCCATCCCACCTTCTTCATTGAATATAACATGGATACTCGTCAGCAGAATTCGTAAGCAATGATGATAGAAGACTTTGATTTCCCAAACAAATGATCTATCCTCTTGCTCAATGATTTTATATCCCTTACTCCACCAGATAAGCTTTCTCTGATGATATCTTTGCTCCAAATATAGGTGTTCCAAGTAAAAAATTAGCCGCCCCATTAACTAATGTTTCCTCTTGCAGGTTTGAGATCAGCCAAGCATGGACCTGCAAGGCATAATTCTCATTAATGCATTTAGAGATAATAAGGTTTAATCTTATTAAGATTAATCTTATTTTTAAATTCCACTCCCAGTAGATTGGCTAGTAATGTTGTGGACTTAATTTTCCCTATTCTGACTATTTTGTAGGACGATCCCACTTAGGCTCTAGTTTCCCTGGAAACAGCTCCGTACATGCATCATAGTATAAAACTAATTTCTTAAAGGTATAGTTCTTCTCTTTTAAATCATGCAATTGCTTCATCCGATTCTTCGCCACTTCTTGGTGTAGCAGACTTTGCAATTTGAGCTCATCTAGGTGTGCTAAAGTCATAAAAGTGCTCAAAGAGTGCATCTTCGTTCTCCCCAAAGAATAGTTAATTGTGAATCTTATGATCGGTAACTCAATCTCTAGGGGTAATACGCACTCCTCTCCATAAACTAACTTGAATGGGGTGTGGCACATGGCTCGTTTAAACATTGTGTTATACGCCTACATTGCCACATATAACTTCTTATCCCAATCTCGTTTCTTCGCTTCTACTATCTTTGACAAAATACCCACAAGTTGTTTATTGGTACTCTCAACCTACCCATTCGCCTGCGGGTTATAAGGAGTCATCTTATTGTGCTTAATCTGCCACCAGGCTCTTAATCGCCTTATTTAGAAAATGGGTTCCACGGTCTGACACTAATTCCTTTGGTGGACTAAATTAGCAGATAATTTGCTCAAGTGGGAAGCTAGCAGTCTCCTCTGCATCGTCCTTCTTCGTTGCTCGTGGTTTTGACCACTTCGTAAAATAGTCATCTGCCAACTATGATAGATCTCTTCTGTGTAGAAGACAATGGGGCAATAGGACCCACAAAATCGATGCCCTACTTCTCGAATGGTAGTATAGCCATGATAGGAGTCAGTGGGCGCTTTCTATTCTCCCTATTGTCATGTCTTTGACATATATCACATCTATTGACATACTCAAATGAATCCTGAAAAATGGATGGCCACCAATATATCCAGCTCTTAAAGCTTTTTGTGCAGTCAACTGCCGAGCAAAGTGCCCTCCACAAGTAGAGTCATAGCACTCTTCCAAGATAAACGGAACCTCGTCAAGCATAAAACATCAGCGGTAAACATCATCAATCCCTTGCCAATATAGTGTTCCTGTAATCAAGGCAAATTTCAAAGCATGCTCTCTAATTTTCCTCTTCTCTAATTTTGATAAAGTGGCTCTAGCCTCTCTTGTGGATAAATAGTGTATTATAGCAGCATACTAGGATGGAATGGAGGCCGTATCAATTTTAAACAGTCCCTCAATATCACTAACTTTAGCCAAGATTTCCTTTGGTTCCCCGAAATCCACAAGACATTCAACAATGCCTTGCAACTTCTGTGGCTTACTCCTAATTTCATAATCAAACTCTTGTAAAGTAATCAACCATTTCACTAGGCGATCAGGCGGTTGTAACTTGTTTAGCAACAATCTAAGTTCTTCTGCCTTTGTATAAAATACTACATTTTCATAGAGAATATAGTTCCTAAACTTTTTGGTCGCAAACACCATTCCAAGGCACAATTTCTCCATGTAGGTGTAATTAAGTTTAGATATCCCAATTTACGACTAGCAAATGCTATTGTGGATGATACCATTTCTCCTCCTAGATTTGGGCTAAACAATAGCTAATGCTATGCATTGTGGCTACTAAAAATATATAAAAAAACCTCACCCCTTTTGGGTACTTTCAGTACTGCGCTTTTGCCAATTCCTGCTTCACATCCTCGAAGGATATTTGACAAGGATCACTCCAAACAAATAGTCAATTAAAAGATAATAGATTCGTCAATGGCAACGTTCTTTCTGCTAGTGCATTAATAAATCATCAATAATACCCCACTGATGATGACATAAAGCTATGCACTTCTTTAGGAGTGTGTGGTGGACTCATAGCGAAATAACCTTTATCTTTTTAGGATCAGGGTCACAACACCAATTGAACTAATGACATGACCAATAGTAGTCCATAGGGCACTCCAAAGACGTACTTTCTCGGATTAAGAGCAATGCAAAAACTTCCTGCAACGCTCCAAACACTTCCTTAAAATAATCAGCATTCTTTCCCTTATGGTGGCTGCCCCCAGATCGTCAATAAAGTTTTTCAGCTCCTCGGGGGAAATATCACCAAAAGTCTTATCAATTTATGTTGCTAAGAACCCGGCACATTGCATAATCCAAATGCCATCACATGATATGCAAAGGCACCAAATACGGTAATAAATGTCATTTTTAGCTTATCTTCCTCTGCAATAGCCATTTGGTTATATCCAGCAAAGTAGTCCATAAATGAATAGACATCCCTACCCACTAACTGATCTAAAATCTGATCAATGAATGGCAGTGGATAGTAATCTTTAACTGTCTGTTTATTGATCTCCCTAATTTCTACACAAAGCAGAATTTGATTATTCTTCTTTTTCCTGATAACTATTGGTGAATACCACTCCATGTGTTGTATAGGAAATATTAGGCCAGCCTTACATAATTTTTGTAACTCCTCAAATAGTCTGTCCCTTAGCTCAAAAGGCATACACCTTACTTTTTGTCGCATAGGATGGCTACCTTCCTTCAAAGAAATAGTATGCATAGGCAATGTGGGAGCTTTCGCTCAACCGCCAAGACCCTCGAACCGCTTATTCTTTCAAGCATTTCAAGTGAGCTCTAATGGCTATCTCTCATCTAGCCGACGCGCCGTCGATCCTACGAGTGTAGTGAGCTTACCTTGATGCTCGATCGAGTACCCTCCTCTCTCTTGCACTCCGGTAGCTCCACGATCCTAGATGCTAGCTCAAGCATCCTCAAGCCTCCTCCATCTCCAAGCTCCATCCTCCATAGCCGTGCGCGCAAGAGAAGAGAAGAGAAGAGAAGGGAAGAAGAGGAGAGGAGATGGTGAAGAGCTTCACCCTCTTGATCCCTCACTCTCACACACACTCACTCCCTCACACTCTCACACTCCCTCTCTCAAGAGCACACACAAGTAAGAAGGAGAGAAGAAGAGAGGAAGAAGAAGACTCCTTTTGCCACACACCAAAGAATGAGCTTCTCATTCACTTTTCAACTTTATATACATGCCCTAATTTCCATGGCCGGTCATCCCCCTTTTTTACATGGCCGGCCATTAGCCTAGGCCCCTTTTCTCATTGTCCTTCTATCTTCCTAGCTTCCTTTCCACCGCCTGTCTACATTTACAAATTGCACGGGTGAGAGCCCGACACTCTTTTATAAGATTTCAGGGTACGCCTTTTTATTTTAAAATGCACCTTTCCCCTTTTGCATTTCCCTTGGACTTTTAAGGTTGCCCTTGCGCTTTTGGTCTTTTTTCCTCTTCTTTCTTCAGTCGGGCTACCTTTTTTCCGCCTTTGCCCTGCATCTTTTCCACTTTCTTTTGCTTTCTTCGTGTTGGGGTTAAGATTACCCCCCTCCTAGACGAGTGCCAGTCCCATGGCACTGTGGTGGGAAGTAGGGGAATAGATGATGCTATTGCTAGGTGTAATTGGTGTGTAGATGACACTGAGGCTTGTGAATGAGAAGTGATGGAGTTTGATGACGATGACCAGGAGAGATTTCGGCGTGCTTTAGGTTTCCTGACGATTGGCGGCATCTTTCTCACTGTTCTGACACCCCTATGGAGCCCGTCGTCTTTTGAGTATCCGAAACGCTTGAAACAATAAGCAATCCCTTAGGAGGATGGTATTGGAGGGATTAAATTCCTCTCGCATCCGCTCTTCAAAACCTTCACGCCTGAATTTAGTGAGGAAGGCCAACTTCAGGTCGTCCCATGTGCTAAAAGTTCATGCTGCTTGTCTCTCATACCACTGAAATGCCGCGCCCTTGAAAGTGGCGGGGAATATTGCCAACCAATGCTCAGGGGTTCTGGCATTGTTGAAACCCTCCGAACGATGTTTGCCTTGAAAAGCCGTGGCCTGGGCTAAAAGCCCTTGTCGGGGAGTAGAGGATCTTCAAATTTGAGTTGAAGTCTTCAGGCTTGTGGTGTTAATAAGCGATCCGTAGATCTTGAGGCGGTGGGCATGGATCATCGGACGGTGAGGTTCCAAGATCTATGCCAATGGTAGCCCATCCCGGGGTTTTCCTTCTGCTTGATTTGGTTCAGTCATGGCAGCCCATCAGTAGGCGGATGACTGGCAACATGAAATCCGTTGAGCCATTGAAATGTTCGCAGCGAAGCTCCTGAAGTTGCTGTAATGGGGTCATGGCTGACTCCTGGAAAAATTCATTGCCATTGGAGGATGTAGTAGATGATCCCCTTCAACCCAACATCCCGTTCTTGAAACATGAACATAGCATGTAAGGAAAGTGGTGCACTTCCTAGGGGGTGTGTCTGTCTCACTATGTAGTGCATGGTGCCTGTGCCAGTGGAACTGGGAGATGGGTCTAACCTTGGGCAAGCCCTTGGTAATGTCCCACACTTGAGGACCGAGTTCGTGCTTTGTTGGTGGTGCAGTGCAAGTCTTAGGGTGACAGGTCTGAACGTCCTGCCCTTGATGTACCCTAAGTGTGAAGTGGGGGGCGGGGGGGGGGGGGGGGGGGGGCTAGGGAGGGTCCTAGGTGCGGTGATTGTGGTGCGTCTTTCCGTCCTTTAAAAAAAAAAAAGCATAAGGAGGCGTATACATGGAGGCAAGCGGTACAAGGGCATGACAGGAGTTTACTCCTCATCATCTGAATAGTGGGTAGGGGTTGGTGGAGGGCAGGGGGCCTTATTAAGGAATTTTTGACTCAACAAGTAGCCTTTGATGTGGAGGCGGGTTTTGAGGGTGGTGGTAGAAAGGAAGGGGTGGTTGCACTTGGTGAATTTGCTGTCGTTTATGTCTTCGAGTAGTGCACCACAGAAAGATGGCAAAAGAGAAGCACGCATCATGAGGCGAGTCATGGTGTTGCTATCTATGGCGTTGGGGTCAAAATAGAGGGGTGGGAGGTGGCGTTCTTGGGGTGTGGGCTCTTGGTGGACTAGGATCCTAATTAACCTAAGATAATTACAAGTGGTGATGAATGCGGGGTTGGAGCAAGAGGTGAACTCGCTAAAAAATTTATCTATAGAGCTATACAAGTCGGGGAGGGTGAAAAGAAGGGTGTTTCTATGGGAGGTGCTATTGGTACTATAGATGATGGGGAAATCGAACCTGCTGTGGATGGACGGATTGAAGTCTATCCTTACCCTTCGAGGATACGGCATAAAAGTGGGGTCATTTCTCTTTGAAGGGAGGGTGTTGCAAAATGCCATCCACGCTTCCAAGTTGACGTAAAAAATGCGTCTCCTCCAGATGGGTTGGCAATTATAGCCTTTCATTGATCTAGGCACCTGGAGGACTTTATCTTGCCAAAACTCGCGGTCCTCAGCTCCCCAAGCAGTTGGGTGAGCCTCACGCTCCACTAACCATTTGGCTTTGAGCCTTGCCCCCATGGCAATGACATCCTCCACCAGTTGAATGGGCATTACCCTATTCAAGGCAGTGGGAAACTCAAAGCGCAAGTCGAAGGGGTTGCGGTTATACTCCTGCTGTTCCTAGATAATCAATTCGGCACGGAATTCAGCAGGGGAATCTTGGGTGCGCAGTAGGAGAGGGGCAGGCTGTCTTGGGACAGGTCTGGCATTCAGCTTTCTTCTTGCCTTCTCCACCATCTCTTTCCTACAGCTGGTTTGGGCCGCTCTTCTCTCGGCAGATGTATTAGGGGGCTGCACTTCGGCTTGTTGTGGTTGAGGGGGTGGTGGGACGTATTCCTCCTCCTGAGGTCCCAGATCGAGCTCCAGTTCACCCCCTTCTGCTTGCTCGTCTTCTTGTGTTTTTTCCTCTGTGAAACCGAGGTCATCTATCTTCTGCGCCGTCAGGCCTACCTGTGCAAGATATCTTCTTTGCTCTTCTAGGCTCTGCGGCGGCTGGCCTCCTAGCTGCAGCGGCACTTGCAGGCCTGCTGTGAGAGCTCTGCGCGCAACGGTTAGTTTCCTTTGCAGCTGATTATTGGCTTCATCTCCTTTTGGTCTGGTGGCGTGGAGCAGCGTATTGAGAAAGGTGTGCTGCTGGGCTATCATGGAGAGCTGGGCCGCTTCTGCCTGATTCTCAGCCAGCACCCTGTCTCCTTCGGCCTTGGCTAGCCGGTGTGCTAAGTCTCATACTCTATGCTCGTTATGATCGGACCATTCTTTTGCCCTTCTTTCCATATCTTCCAGGCTCTCCCCCTGATGGAGGGTCATTGCCATGAGTTGTTGCTGTTGGGCCTCGAGCTCACGGTGCAGGCGGGACTGCTCCTAGCGTTCCTCTGCGATTTGCGCATTGAGCTGGTCCAGCTTCACCTGCATCCTTTGCACCTGTTCTGCCCTTAATTGGTCCAGCTCTGCAGCCTCCTGTCTGATTTTGTCAAGCTGGCTTTGCGCTTCCAGGTTGACTGCAGATAACTGATCATTTTTGCGCCGAAGGTGGGCATTCGTTTCCCTCTCCCCGTTGAGACGCTCCATCAAGATTTTTCTTCTTCCCTCCCAGGCAGCGTCACGTTCCTTCAGGGCTTTTAATTCTTCCGCCTCCTTAGTGCTGGCTTCCTCCCTGAGCACAACGATTTTCCTTTGATATTCTGTTACCTGCTTCATTCTTTCCAGCTGGAGGGCGGCTTGTGATTCTCGTTCCATTGCCAGCTCCTCCACGGCTATCCTCCTTTCCTGTCTGGCCCTTTGCAACTGCGTGAGCAGCTCCTTCACGTACTCGTCGTATTGGCCTGCTGGAGGTGGGGGGGTGGGGCATGGTCGTAGTGGTGGCAACCTCTTCTAATTTTTGCCTTTTCAGTTCCGACCTTGGCTCCAATTCGGCCGTGGCTGCCCTTTTGGCTCCTGAAGCTGGGGTGGCCACGGCCGCTTCCCTTGCCAGCTCCCTTTCCACCAGAAACTGCAGCCAGGTGACCACATTGCTCTCGTCGACTTTTGGGGTGTGCCCCCGGGTGGCGGTGGCAAGGGGTGTCATCATGATAGGGGTGGCTTGCATGGGTGGTATGAGGAGAGGGGAAGCTGGCCTGATTAGGTCCTTTCCTTTTCCTTCTGCAGGGGGCAGGGGGTAATTTCCGACACACCAGTACTGGGACCGGGTGCCTCAGGTTGGTGCGAACCCTCTGCTCCTTCCTCGTCTCTTCTTTGCTATTCCTCGATGGAGCGACGGGTTGCCAGCTCCAACTCTTCCTCTTCCTTCCTTCTCAGCTCCTCCTCGGCCTTCTTTTTTCTTTCCTCCTCATCCCTTACCGACTCCCTTTGGGCCCATTCCAGATCTTCCTTCTCTTTCTTCTTTCGCTCCTCCTCTCTTTTTCCATGTAGGGCCTTAGTTCGTTGTTCCGCCTTCCTTTATGGTGTAGCCTGGGGTTCTCCCTCCTCATCGGTGTCCGTTTCCGTTTCATCAAACGACCTCTGCTGCTCTTCCGCGTGAGGCTGGACTGTGACAGTGATTCGCCACTTTCCTCGGTCACCTCCCTCTTTGTCTTCTCCTGCTTGTCCCTGCCCTATCGCTTCTTGAATGATTGCCGTAAGGACACCTCCAAACCCTATGGTGGAGGCCTTGGAGGATGAGGCTTTGCGGGTTGATCGGGATGACGAGGACTCTCCTGCCACGGCTCTTCCTCCTGTCGCCAGGGCCTTTGCTGAAGCCTCAATTGTCTTTCTTACGAACCCATTGAGGTTCACCTCGTCCAGCGATTGTGCTGCGATGCTGTCGAGCAGATGTACATTGATTCGGGTCATAATGCTGTTGTATCTCTGGCTTGAGAACAGGACGTGCACCATCTTTGCCTGCAACTGAATTTCTTGGTTGGGGATGTCCACCAGGCTAATTCCGTCATTGGTGTGAACCTTCACTTTATCCATCCCCAACATGGCATAGATGTCTCTTTTTGGCTTCCTTTCCACCTTATTTGGCAACCCTAGTGCCCTTTCCACCAGCTCGGGGGCTAGCTCGATCTGCACCTGTCTGGTAGCTTCCTTGTCACGCACCGTGACGGTGCCCTTGTTTCTGTTGAAGGTACGCAAGAAATCAATGCACAGGATGTAGTTTATCCTCCGGCCCACTGCATTGAGGTACTTCTGTAGGTGGCACTGCTCTATAATTTGACGTACCGCCGGTTCTTCGATGACTACGTCTTCCAGGTTGAATACGTGGCGGAACTTTAACTGGTTGAAAGCTCTTGTTTCCATCGTGAGGCTGTACTTTACTTATTCTTCCTCCGAGAAGGGGAGCTTGCCTGCTTTTTCCTGGCTTGCCATGGTCGCCACCTGCACATTTAGCCATTTCCCTCTTTAGTATTTTTTGGCAACTAATTTGCTGGACGACCAAAAGCATAGCAGATTTTATTGCCCATAGCCTTAACTTTTCCTTTCAAACTTCTATCACCTCCTTTTATATTGCATTTCAATTTTGAGCGTTTCACACTTGGTTTACTTTTTAGATTTTATTTCATTTATCCCCTTACTGCCCCTTCCCCCTTTTGGAAAAGAAGAATCCGTCCCAGGATTGGAGGTTGTGGGGCCAAAGCGTTCATGTTTATTTGTGTAGGAGCCAAACGTAGAAGTTGGGGTTATATTCCAGTTGTGCAGTGCAATCCAGGTCACAGGGTCGAATGCCTAAATGTGTGTTGTACGTGAGGACAACTGTGAGCAAATCACCGGAGTCGACCCGACTTGCGATGTGGAGCTATTCCTCTGTTAAGAGGCGGTCGAGATAGGGGTGCCCTGAGATATGATCGTCCATGGGCCGACCCCGAAGAGTGGTTAACACTCTATACGAGGTAGGCGCGATGTAGGTGGGATCATACTCGGCTGTTTTGATGGCTCGGCGTTGGTCATTATGCGACATCCGTCGACTTCCCATTGCAACCTAAGAGCGTACCACTGCTTCAAGAAGGGTGATCCCGTATTTGCCAGGTGGGATAACCTTGGGCTCTCTTGGTCAGTGATGGCAGACGTTTTCCGTGGGTCAAATGATGTGATGAGGCATTGCTTAATGGCTTGCTCTTTGGAGACCTCGCTAGCGAGCAACGCAGCGGCGGCAGAGCGAGAAGCCTGTGCAAAGGCGAATTCAAAAGTCTCCCAAGAGCAAGGCATATTGTGCACGTCTGTTGCAAAGGGTTCTGCTAATAGACCCAAGTCCAGGCGGTCATAGCTGAGGGCCAGTGCAACAAAGGTGGCATCGAGCTGTTTGATGCAGTCCACCACATCATCTCCAGTGTCCTCTACAAGGTCAGCGGGGCTAGCGTTAAAAATGACTTTCGTTCATAGGAGGGCTTAAGACTGACGGGTGGTTGAGGTTTGCTGGAACTGGAGGTTCTGACACTACAGCGTTGTGGATGGGGGTCCGTTTGAGTCGGCAACCTGGCTGTTGGCAAGATGGATGGGTCGGGTTTGATCTCAGCAGTTATGTTGCTGCAGTTAGCTAGGCTGCGTAGCGGCAAGTTGACTTGGTTGGATGATGCCACTTGTGGTGATGGCCGTTGTTTGGGCCGATAGGCGTGTGCGACTCTCTTGGGTTGACGCGTAGAGGGGTCGGATGAGTGGGGTGAGCATTGCGATTCATGGTCTTGAGGCATCGGGGGACAAGGACTGATCAGACTTGAGGTCGACGTAGGACTAGTGCTTTTGGCAGTTGGGATTTTAGGGATCCACAGCGAGGCATTCCCCTCATAGTAGCCTTGTGCACGCAGGAGGATTTTAGGGACCCATATTTGTTTAATCACGCGGCACTTGCGGTGATGGCATCTTGGTTTCCTAGATTTAGATTTGTAGGTCTTATGCAGACATGCACATCTAGTTCTAGGCAGTTCTCGAGGCTGTTTAGGTACCCATTGCAAGTGAGGCTGTTAGGGTTTTGCTTTGGGTGCTGCGGCCTGCTATTTATGGGGATCTGGGTGCGGCAGATATGCATGACCCCCCTCCTTAGTCCTACCTACGGCTGTTTCTATCGGTGGCCTTGTGAGCGGTGATAGGGTTACGAGGCCCTTGCTGAAAGTCGTGACAATACGCACGTTGCCGATCGTTATAAGTGGATGCGCTGCGACTCATAATCAACATTGCAGTGAGTCTGCTTTTTAAAGGTTCGCCCGAGCAATGACTCTGTGCTTGCATCCATGGTACTTGGCAACACGTAAAACAGCATGGGGATAGTTTCAGACTCGATAGAAATGACGACTCGACATGCCGAGAAGCGGGTAGGATTGAGCCCCGTATGGGCTTAATTTGGCTGTTGTGGGATGAAGTATTGGCTTGCCGAGCTGGATCCAATGCTTGTGCGTTAAAACATTGAAATCCGCCCCCTCATCAATCAGGGCGTTGAAGGAGCACGTTTGCTTGGCAATGACCGTGACACGGAGGTAGGCGGGTTCTACAGGCTCCTCCTCATTCTCGTAGATTTCCGTAATTGTGGCTACTCATATTTTGACGGGTGGTTCTACCATTGGTGGCTCATGCAAAGGATGAGTGGGTGGGTAGTACTTCTTGACACGGCTGCCATTGAAGAAGCCCATTCCTTCACCATCCAGTGTCTCAAGCTCGACATTACCAGTTCGACTGATTGCCTGGACCTTGAAGGGTCTGAGACCTCTGAATTTCATCTTTTGCTTATGTCCTTTAACTGAGTAGAGGAGCACTAGGTCACCCTGCTCAAACTCCCGTTGCTTGACATGTTTGTCAAACCAGCTTTTGCGTCGGGCTTTCTCGCAGATAAGTGCGTGGGTGGCTAGAAGACGAATCTCTGGTAGGCATTCCAGCTCAACCAAGCGTTGCGTCCATGCTTCCTTCCCTTCCCACCATTCTTAGAGCGCTATTCTCAAGCTAGGGACAAAGAATTCTAATGGGAGAATGGCTTCAGTCCCATAGGTCAGCCTAAAAGGTGTTTGACCGATGGCCGTTTTATAAGCTATTCGGTAGGCCCACAAGGCTGCCATCAACTTGTTATCCCAGTCGCTTCGTGAGGCTGAGACCACTTTAGTCGGGACATTGATGAGAATTTTGTTGGTTGATTCCACCTGGCCATTAGCCTGAGGGTAGTATGGTGAGGATTTGCGATGCATGATAAGAAAGGTGGATAGGAGATGGGCTATCACTTCGTTGATGAAGTGCATTCCCTGGTCGCTAACTAGTTCGATGGGGCAACCAAAGCGCGAGATTACTTGCT